>NW_022097765.1:0-16233 GCF_006542625.1 Nomascus leucogenys
TGCACAGAACAGAACGATGTTTCATAGAATGGTTCTGTGTAGTTTTTATTTGGAGATATTACTTTCTCCACTGTAGGCTCCTTAGCGCTCAGAATGTCAACTTGCAGTTTCTACAGAAAGAGTGTTTCAGAAGTTCTCAATCAAATGTAAACTTAAAATCTGTTAGTTGAATGCACAGAACAGTAACAAGTTTCACAGAATGCTTCTGTGTAGTTTTTATTTGGGGATATTCCTTTTTCCACTGTAGGCCCCTTAGCGCTCATATTGTCCACCTGAAGTTTCTACAGAAAGGAGTTTCCGAACAGCTCTATCAAATGTAAGCTTCAACTCTCTTAGCTGAATGCACAGAACAGAAAGAAGTTTCAGAGAATGCTTCTGTGTTGTTTTTATTTGAAGATATTCCTTTTTCCACTATAGGCCCATTAGTGCTCCGAAATTCCACTGCAGTTTCTACAGAAAGAGTGTTTCAAACTGCTCAACCAATAGTAAGCTTCAGCTCCGTTAGTTGAATGCACAGAACAGAAAGAAGTCTCACAGAATGTTTCTGTGTGGTTTCCTTTGAAGATATTCCTTTTTCCACTATAGGCCCCTTAGCGTTCAGAATGTCCACTTGCAGTTTCTACAGAAAGAGTGTTTCAGAACTGCTCAATCAAAAGTAAGCTTCAACTCTCTTAGCCGAATTCACAGAACAGAAAGAAGTTTCAGAGAATGCTTCTGTGTTGTTTTTATTTGAAGATATCACTTTTTCCACTATAGGCCCTTTAGCATACGGAAGGTCAACATCCACTTTCTACAGAGAGAGTGTTTCAGAAGTGCTCAATCAAAAGTAAGCTTCAAATCTGTTAGTAGAATGCACAGAACAAAAAGAAGTTTCACAGAATTGTTCTGTGTAGTTTTTATTTAAAGTTATCCCTTTTTCTACTACAGGCCCTTGAGCACACGGAAGGTCAACTTCCAGTTTCTACAGAGAGAGTGTTTCAGAACTGCTCAATCAAATGTTAATTTCAAATCTGTTGAAACGACAGAACAGAAAGAGGTTTCACTGAATGCTTCTGTGTAGTTTTTATTGTAAGATATTTCTTTTTCCACAACAGGCCCCTTAGCGCTCGGAATGTCCACTTGCAGTTTCTACAGAAAGAGTGTTTCAGAACTGTTCAATCAAAAGTAAGCTTCAACTATGTTAGATGAATGCACAGAACCGAAAGAAGTTTCACAGAATGCTTCTGTATAGTTTTTATTTGGAGATACTACCTTTTCCACTATAGGCTCCTTAGCGCTCAGAAAGTCATCTTGCAATTTCTACAGGAAGAGTGTCTCAGAACTGCTCAATCAAAAGTCAGCTTCAACTCTGTTAGTTGAATGGACAGAACAGAAAGATGTTTCACAGAATGCTTCTGTGTAGTTTTTATTTGAAGATATTCCTTTTTCCACTATAGGCCCCTTAGCATTCAAAATGTAACTTGCAGTTTCTACAGAAAGACAGTTTCAGAACTGCTCAATCAAAAGTAAGCTTGAGCTCTTTTAGTTGAATGGACAGAACAGAAAGAAGTTTCACAGTATGCTTCTGTGTAGTTTTTATTTGAGGATATTCCTTTTTCCACTATAGGCCCATTAGGGCTCCGAATGTCCACCTGTTGTTTCTAGAGAAAGAGTGTTTCAGAACTGCTCAACCAATAGTAAGTTCCAGCTCTGTTAGTTGAATGCACAGAACAGAATGAAGTTCCACTGAATGCTTCTGTGTAGTTTTATTTGAAGATATTCCTTTTTCCTCTATAGGCCCATTAGCGCTCCGGATATCCTCTTGCAGTTTCTACAGAAAGAGTGTTTCAGAACTGGTCAACCAATAGTAAGCTTCAGCTCTGTTAGTTGAATGCACAGAACAGAAAGAAGTTTCACAGAATGCTTCTGAGTAGTTTTATTTGAAGATAATCCTTTTTCCAGTATAGGCCGCTTAGCCTTCTGAATGTCCACTTGCAGTTTCTACAAAAAGCGTGTTTCAGAACTGCTCTATCAAAAGTAAACTTCTACTCTGTTAGTTGAATGCACAGAACAGTAACAAGTTTCAAAGAATCCTTCTGTGTAGTTTTTATTAGGAGATATTTCTTTTTCCACTATAGGCCCTTAGTGCTCAGAATGTCAACTTGCAGTTTCTATGGAAAGGTGTTTCAGAACTGCTCAGTCAAAAGTAAGCTTCAACTCTGTAAGTTTAATGCACTGAACAGAAAGAAGTTTCACAAAATTCTTCTGTGCAATTTTTATTTGAAGATATTCCTTTTTCCACTATAGGCCCGTTAGTGCTCCGAATGTCCACTTGCAGTTTCTACAGAAAGAGTGTTTCAGAACTGCTCAATCAAAAGTAAGCTTCAACTCTGTTAGTTTAATGCAAAGAACAGAAAGAAGGTTCACAGAATGCTTCTGTGTAGTTTTTATTTGAAGATATCCATTTTTCCACTATAGGCCATTGAGCGCAGGGAATGTCAACTTCCAGTTTCTACAGAAAGAGTGTTTCAGAAATGCACAATCAAAAGTAAGCTTCAACTCTGTTAGTTGAAAGGGCAGAACAGAAAGAAGTTTCACTCAATGCTTCTGTGTAGTTTATATTTGAAGATATTCCTTTTTCCACTATAGGACCCTTAGCGCTCTGAATGTCCACTTGCAGTTTCTACAGAAAGAGTTATTCAGAACTGCACAATGAAAAGTAAATTTCAACTCTGTTAGTTGAATGCACAAAACAGAAAGAAGTTTCACACAATGGTTCTGTGTAGTTTTTATTTGGAGATATTACTTTCTCCACTGTAGGCTCCTTAGCGCTCAGGATGTCAACTTGCAGTTTCTACAGAAAGAGTGTTTCAGAACTGCTCAATCAAAAGTAAACTTCAAATCTGTTAGTTGAATGCACAGAACCGTAACAAGTTTCACAGAATCGTTCTGTGTAGTTTTTAAGTGGAGATATTTCTTTTTCCACTATAGTCCCCTTAGCGCTAAGAATGTCCACCTGCAGTTTCTACAGAAAGGTGTTTCATAACTGCTCAAAAAAAAGTAAGCTTCAACTCTGTTAGCTGAATGCACAGAATAGAAAGAAGTTTCAGAGAAAACTTCTATGTTGTTTTTATTTGAAAATATCACTTTTTCCACTATAGGCCCTTCAGCATACGGAATGTCAACTTCCAGTTACTACAGAGAGAGTGTTTCAGAACTGCACAATCAAAGGTATGCTTCTACTCTGTTAGTAGAAAGGACAGAATAGAAAGGAGTTTCACTGAATGCTTCTGTGTAGTTTATATTTGAAGATATTCCTTTTTCCACTGTAGGACCCTTAGCGCTCCGAAAGTCCACTTGCAGTTTCTACAGAAAGAGTGTTTCAGAATTGCTCAGTCAAAAGTAAGCTTCAACTCTGTAAGTTTAATGCACAGAACAGAGAGGACTTTCACAAAATGCTGCTGCGTAGCTGTTATTTGAAGATATTCATTTTTCCACTACAGGCCCTTTAGCAATGAGAAAGTCAACTTGCAGTTTTTACAGAAAGAGTGTTTCAGAACTGCTCAATCAAAATAAGCTTCAACACTGTTAGTTGAATGGACAGAACAGAAAGAAGTTTCACAGAATGTTTCTGTGTAGTTTTTATTTGAAGATATTCCTTTTTTCACTATAAGCCCATTAGCGCTCCGAAAGTCCACCTGCAGTTTCTAGAGAAAGGGTGTTTCAGAACTGCTCAACCAATAGTAAGCTTCAGCTCTCTTAGTTGAATGCACAGAACAGAAAGAAGTTTCACAGAATGCTTCTGTGTAGTTTTATTTGAAGATACTCGTTTTTCCACTATAGCCCCCTTAGCGTTCATAATGTCCACTTGCAGTTCCTACAGAAAGAGTGTTTCAGAACTGCTCAATCAAAAGTAAACTTCAACTCTGTTAGTTCAACGTGCAGAAGAGTAACAACATTCACAGAATGCTTCTGTGTAGTTTTTATTGGGAGATATTTCTTTTTCCACTCTAAGCCCCTTAGCGCTCACAATGTCCACCTGCAGTTTCTACAGAGTGGTGTTTCAGAACTGCTCAATCAAAAGTAAGCTTCAACTCTGTTAGCTGAATGTACAGAACAGAAAGAAGTTTCGGAGAATGCTTCTGTGTTGTTTTTATTTGAAGATATCCCTTTTTCCATTATAGGCCCTTTAGCATACCGAATGTCAACTTCCAGTTTCTACAGAGAGAGTGTTTCAGAACTGCTCAATGAAAAGTAAGCCTCCACTCTGTTAGTTGAAAGGACAGAACACAAAGAAGTTTCACTGAATGCTTCTGTGAAGTTCATATTTGAAGATATTCCTTTTTCCACTATAGGCCCCTCAGCGTTCTGAATGTCCACTTCCAGTTTCTACAGAAAGAGTGTTTCAGAATTGCTCAGTCAAAAGTAAGCTTCAACTCTGTAAGTTTAATGCACAGAACAGAGAGGACTTTCACAAAATGCTGCTGCGTAGCTGTTATTTGAAGATATTCATTTTTCCACTACAGGCCCTTTAGCAATGAGAAAGTCAACTTGCAGTTTTTACAGAAAGAGTGTTTCAGAACTGCTCAATCAAAATAAGCTTCAACACTGTTAGTTGAATGGACAGAACAGAAAGAAGTTTCACAGAATGTTTCTGTGTAGTTTTTATTTGAAGATATTCCTTTTTTCACTATAAGCCCATTAGCGCTCCGAAAGTCCACCTGCAGTTTCTAGAGAAAGGGTGTTTCAGAACTGCTCAACCAATAGTAAGCTTCAGCTCTCTTAGTTGAATGCACAGAACAGAAAGAAGTTTCACAGAATGCTTCTGTGTAGTTTTTATTTGAAGATATTCGTTTTTCCACTATAGCCCCCTTAGCGTTCATAATGTCCACTTGCAGTTTCTACAGAAAGAGTGTTTCAGAACTGCTCAATCAAAAGTAAACTTCAACTCTGTTAGTTCAACGTGCAGAAGAGTAACAACTTTCACAGAATGCTTCTGTGTAGTTTTTATTGGGAGATATTTCTTTTTCCACTCTAAGCCCCTTAGCGCTCACAATGTCCACCTGCAGTTTCTACAGAGTGGTGTTTCAGAACTGCTCAATCAAAAGTAAGCTTCAACTCTGTTAGCTGAATGTACAGAACAGAAAGAAGTTTCGGAGAATGCTTCTGTGTTGTTTTTATTTGAAGATATCCCTTTTTCCATTATAGGCCCTTTAGCATACCGAATGTCAACTTCCAGTTTCTACAGAGAGAGTGTTTCAGAACTGCTCAATGAAAAGTAAGCTTCCACTCTGTTAGTTGAAAGGACAGAACACAAAGAAGTTTCACTGAATGCTTCTGTGAAGTTCATATTTGAAGATATTCCTTTTTCCACTATAGGCCCCTCAGCGTTCTGAATGTCCACTTGCAGTTTCTACAGAAAGAGTGCTTCAGAACTGATCAGTCAAAAATAAGTTTCAACTCTGTAAGTTTAATGCACAGAACAGAGAGTAGTTTCACAAAATACTTCTGCATAGTTTTTATTTGAAGATATTCCTTTTTGCACTATAGGCCCTTTAGCGCTCAGAATGTCAACTTGCAGTTTCTACAGAAAGAGTGTTTCAGAACTGCTCAATCAAAAGTAAGCTTCAACTCTGTTAGTTGAATGGACAGAACAGAAAGAAGTTTCACAGAATGCTTCTGTGTAGTTTTTATTTGAAGATGTTCCATTTTCCACTATAGGCCCATTAGCGCTCCGAATGTCCACCTGCAGTTTCTACAGAAAGAGTGTTTCAGAAATGCTCATCCAATAGTAAGCTTCAGCTCTGTTAGTTGAATGCACAGAACAGTAACAAGTTCCACAGAATGTTTCTGTGTAGTTTTTATTTGGAGATATTTCTTTTTCAACTATAGGCCCCTTAACACTCAGAATATCCTCCTGCAGTTTCTACAGAAATGTGTTTCAGAACTGCTCGATCAAAAGTAAGCTTCAACTCTGTAAGTTTAATGCACAGGAGAGAAAGAAGTTTCACAAAATGCTCCTGCGTAGTTTTTATTTGAAGATATTCCTTTTTCCACTATAGGCCCTTTAGCGCTCAGAATGTCAACTTGCAGTTTCTACAGAAAGAGTGTTTCAGAACGGCTCAATCTAAAGTAAGATTCAAATCTTTCAGTTGAATGGACAGAATAGAAAGAAGGTTCACAGAATGCTTCTGTGTAGTTTTTATTTGAAGATATCCCTTTTTCCACTATTGGCCCTTGAGTGCAAGGAATGTCAACTTCCAGTTTCTACAGAAAGAGTGTTGCAGAACTGCTCAGTCAAAAGTAAGCTCCAACTCTGTAATTTTAATGCACAGAACAGAAAGAAGTTTCACAGAATGCTTCTGTGTAGTTTTTATTTGAAGATATTCCTTTTTCCACTATAGTTCCATTAGCGCTCGGAAATTCCACCTGCAGTTTTTACAGAAAGAGTGTTTCAGAACTGCTCAACCAATAGTAAGCTTCAGCTCTGTTAGTTGAATGCACAGAACAGAAAGTAGTTTCACAGAATGCTTCTGTGTAGTTTTATTTGAAGATATTCCTTTTTCCACTATAGGCCCCTTAGCTTTCAGAATGTCCACTTGCAGATTCTACAGAAAGAGTGTTTCAGAACTGCACAATCAACAGTAAACTTCAACTCTTTTAGTTGAATGCGCAGAACAGGAAGAAGTTTCCCAGAATGGTTCTGTGTAGTTTTTATTTGGAGATATTTCTTTCTCCACTCTAGGCTCCTTAGCGCTCAGGATGTCAACTTGCAGTTTCTACAGAAAGAGTGTTTCAGAACTGCTCAATCAAAAGTAAACTTCAAGTCTGTTAGTTGAATGCACAGAACGGTAACAAGTTTCACAGAATGCTTCTGTGTAGTTTTTATTTGGAGATATTACTTTTTCCACTATAGGGCCCTTAGCGCTCAGAATGTCCACCTGCAGTTTCTACAGAAAGGTGTTTCAGAACTGCTCGATCAAAAGTAAGCTTCAACCCCCTTAGCTGAATGCACAGAACTGAAAGAAGTTTCAGAGAATGCTTCTGTGTTGTTTTTATTTGAAGATATCCCTTTTTCCACTATAGGCCCATTAGCATACGGAATGTCAACTTCCAGTTTCTACAGAGAGAGTGTTTCAGAACTGCTCAATCAAAAGTAAGCTTCTACTCTGTTAGTTGAAAGGACAGAACAGAAAAATTTCACTGAATGCTTCTGTGTAGTTTACATTTGAAGATATTCCTTTTTCCACTATAGGCCCCTTTGCACTCCTAATTTCCACTTGCAGTTTCTACAGAAAGAGTTTTTCAGAACTGCACAATGAAAAGTAAACTTCAACTCTGTTAGTTGAATGCATAGAACAGAAATAAGTTTCACAGAACGGTTCTATGTAGTTTTTATTTGGAGATATTACTTTCTCCACTATAGGCTCTATAGCGCTCAGAATGTCAAATTGCAGTTTCAGCCGAAAGAGTGTTTCAGAACTGCTAAATCAAAAGTCAGCTTCCACTCTGTAAGTTTAATGCACAGAACAGAAAGAAGTTTCACAAAATGCTTCTGTGTAGTTTTTATTTCAAGATACTACTTTTTCCACTATAAGCCCCTTAGCGCTCCGATTATCCACTTGCAGTTTCTACAGAAAGAGTGTTTCAGAACTTCTCAGTCAAAAGTAAACTTCAGCTCTGTAAGGGAAATGCACAGAACAGAGAGAAGTTTCACAAAATTCTTCTGCGTAATTTTTATTTGAAGATATACCTTTTTCCACTATAGGCCCTTTAGCACTCAGAATGTCAACTTGCAGTTTTTAGAGAAAGCGTGTTTCAGAACTGCTCAATCAAAAGTAAGCTTCAACTCTGTTAGTTGAATTGAGAGAACAGAAAGAAGTTTCACAGAATGCTTCTGTGTAGTTTTTATTTGAAGATATTACTTTTTCCACTATAGGCCCATTAGCGCTCCGAAAGTCAACGTGCAGTTTCTACAGATCGAATGTTTCAGAACTGATCAACCAATAGTAAGCTTCCGCTCTGTTGGTTGAATGCACAGAACAGAAAGTAGTTTCACAGAATGCTTCTGTGTAGTTTTATTTGAAGATATTCCTTTTTCCACTATAGTCCCCTTAGCTTTCAGAATGTCCACTTGCAGTTTTTTCAGAAAGAGTGTTTCAGAACTGCTCAATCAAAAGTAAACTTCAACTCTGTTAGTTGAATGCACAGAACAGTAAGAAGTTTCACAGAATGCTTCTGTGTAGTTTTTATTTGGAGATATTTCTTTTTCCACTCTAGGCCCCTGAGAGTTCAAAATGTCCACCTGCAGTTTCTACAGAAAGGTGTTTCAGAACTGCTCAATCAAAAGTAAGCTTCAACTCTGTTAGCTGAATGCACAGAACAGAAAGAAGTTTCAGAGAATGCTTCTGTGTTGTTTTTATTTGAAGATATTCCTTTTTCCACTATAGGCCACTTAGCTTTCAAAATGTCCACTTGCAGTTTCTACACAAAGAGTGTTTCAGAACTGCTCAATCAAAAGTAAGCTTCTACTCTGTTAGTTGAAAGGACAGAACAGAAAGATGTTTCACTGAATGTTTCTGTGTAGTTTATATTTGAACATATTCCTTTTTCCACTATAGGCCTCTTAGCGCTCTGAATATCCACTCGCAGTTTCTACTGTAAGAGTGTTTCAGAACTGCACAATGAAAAGTAAACTTCCACTCTGTTAGCTGAATGCACAGAACAGTAACAAGTTTCCAAGAATGCTTCTGTGTATTTCTTATTTGGAGATATTTCTTTTTCCACTATAGGCCCCTTAGCGCTCAGAATGTCCACTTGCAGTTTCTACAGAAAGGTGTTTCAGAACTACTCAGTCAAAAGTAAGCTTCAACTCTGTAAGTTTAATGCAGAGAACAGAGAGATGTTTCACAAAATGGTTCTGCCTAGTTTTTATTTGAAGATATTCCTTTTTCCACTATAGGCCCATTAGTGCTCCGAAATTCCACCTGCAGTTTCTACAGAAAGAGTGTTTCAAACTGCTCAACCAATAGTAAGCTTCAGCTCCGTTAGTTGAATGCACAGAACAGAAAGAAGTCTCACAGAATGTTTCTGTGTGGTTTCCTTTGAAGATATTCCTTTTTCCACTATAGGCCCCTTAGCGTTCAGAATGTCCACTTGCAGTTTCTACAGAAAGAGTGTTTCAGAACTGCTCAATCAAAAGTAAGCTTCAACTCTCTTAGCCGAATTCACAGAACAGAAAGAAGTTTCAGAGAATGCTTCTGTGTTGTTTTTATTTGAAGATATCACTTTTTCCACTATAGGCCCTTTAGCATACGGAAGGTCAACATCCACTTTCTACACAGAGAGTGTTTCAGAAGTGCTCAATCAAAAGTAAGCTTCAAATCTGTTAGTAGAATGCACAGAACAAAAAGAAGTTTCACAGAATTGTTCTGTGTAGTTTTTATTTAAAGTTATCCCTTTTTCTACTACAGGCCCTTGAGCACACGGAAGGTCAACTTCCAGTTTCTACAGAGAGAGTGTTTCAGAACTGCTCAATCAAATGTTAATTTCAAATCTGTTGAAACGACAGAACAGAAAGAGGTTTCACTGAATGCTTCTGTGTAGTTTTTATTGTAAGATATTTCTTTTTCCACAACAGGCCCCTTAGCGCTCGGAATGTCCACTTGCAGTTTCTACAGAAAGAGTGTTTCAGAACTGTTCAATCAAAAGTAAGCTTCAACTATGTTAGATGAATGCACAGAACCGAAAGAAGTTTCACAGAATGCTTCTGTATAGTTTTTATTTGGAGATACTACCTTTTCCACTATAGGCTCCTTAGCGCTCAGAAAGTCATCTTGCAATTTCTACAGGAAGAGTGTCTCAGAACTGCTCAATCAAAAGTCAGCTTCAACTCTGTTAGTTGAATGGACAGAACAGAAAGATGTTTCACAGAATGCTTCTGTGTAGTTTTTATTTGAAGATATTCCTTTTTCCACTATAGGCCCCTTAGCATTCAAAATGTAACTTGCAGTTTCTACAGAAAGACAGTTTCAGAACTGCTCAATCAAAAGTAAGCTTGAGCTCTTTTAGTTGAATGGACAGAACAGAAAGAAGTTTCACAGTATGCTTCTGTGTAGTTTTTATTTGAGGATATTCCTTTTTCCACTATAGGCCCATTAGGGCTCCGAATGTCCACCTGTTGTTTCTAGAGAAAGAGTGTTTCAGAACTGCTCAACCAATAGTAAGTTCCAGCTCTGTTAGTTGAATGCACAGAACAGAATGAAGTTCCACTGAATGCTTCTGTGTAGTTTTATTTGAAGATATTCCTTTTTCCTCTATAGGCCCATTAGCGCTCCGGATATCCTCTTGCAGTTTCTACAGAAAGAGTGTTTCAGAACTGGTCAACCAATAGTAAGCTTCAGCTCTGTTAGTTGAATGCACAGAACAGAAAGTAGTTTCACAGAATGCTTCTGAGTAGTTTTATTTGAAGATAATCCTTTTTCCAGTATAGGCCGCTTAGCCTTCTGAATGTCCACTTGCAGTTTCTACAAAAAGCGTGTTTCAGAACTGCTCTATCAAAAGTAAACTTCTACTCTGTTAGTTGAATGCACAGAACAGTAACAAGTTTCAAAGAATCCTTCTGTGTAGTTTTTATTCGGAGATATTTCTTTTTCCACTATAGGCCCTTAGTGCTCAGAATGTCAACTTGCAGTTTCTATGGAAAGGTGTTTCAGAACTGCTCAGTCAAAAGTAAGCTTCAACTCTGTAAGTTTAATGCACTGAACAGAAAGAAGTTTCACAAAATTCTTCTGTGCAATTTTTATTTGAAGATATTCCTTTTTCCACTATAGGCCCGTTAGTGCTCCGAATGTCCACTTGCAGTTTCTACAGAAAGAGTGTTTCAGAACTGCTCAATCAAAAGTAAGCTTCAACTCTGTTAGTTTAATGCAAAGAACAGAAAGAAGGTTCACAGAATGCTTCTGTGTAGTTTTTATTTGAAGATATCCATTTTTCCACTATAGGCCATTGAGCGCAGGGAATGTCAACTTCCAGTTTCTACAGAAAGAGTGTTTCAGAAATGCACAATCAAAAGTAAGCTTCAACTCTGTTAGTTGAAAGGGCAGAACAGAAAGAAGTTTCACTCAATGCTTCTGTGTAGTTTATATTTGAAGATATTCCTTTTTCCACTATAGGACCCTTAGCGCTCCGAATGTCCACTTGCAGTTTCTACAGAAAGAGTTATTCAGAACTGCACAATGAAAAGTAAATTTCAACTCTGTTAGTTGAATGCACAGAACAGAAAGAAGTTTCACACAATGGTTCTGTGTAGTTTTTATTTGGAGATATTACTTTCTCCACTGTAGGCTCCTTAGCGCTCAGGATGTCAACTTGCAGTTTCTACAGAAAGAGTGTTTCAGAACTGCTCAATCAAAAGTAAACTTCAAATCTGTTAGTTGAATGCACAGAACCGTAACAAGTTTCACAGAATCGTTCTGTGTAGTTTTTAAGTGGAGATATTTCTTTTTCCACTATAGTCCCCTTAGCGCTAAGAATGTCCACCTGCAGTTTCTACAGAAAGGTGTTTCATAACTGCTCAAAAAAAAGTAAGCTTCAACTCTGTTAGCTGAATGCACAGAATAGAAAGAAGTTTCAGAGAAAACTTCTATGTTGTTTTTATTTGAAAATATCACTTTTTCCACTATAGGCCCTTCAGCATACGGAATGTCAACTTCCAGTTTCTACAGAGAGAGTGTTTCAGAACTGCACAATCAAAGGTATGCTTCTACTCTGTTAGTAGAAAGGACAGAATAGAAAGGAGTTTCACTGAATGCTTCTGTGTAGTTTATATTTGAAGATATTCCTTTTTCCACTGTAGGACCCTTAGCGCTCCGAAAGTCCACTTGCAGTTTCTACAGAAAGAGTGTTTCAGAATTGCTCAGTCAAAAGTAAGCTTCAACTCTGTAAGTTTAATGCACAGAACAGAGAGGACTTTCACAAAATGCTGCTGCGTAGCTGTTATTTGAAGATATTCATTTTTCCACTACAGGCCCTTTAGCAATGAGAAAGTCAACTTGCAGTTTTTACAGAAAGAGTGTTTCAGAACTGCTCAATCAAAATAAGCTTCAACACTGTTAGTTGAATGGACAGAACAGAAAGAAGTTTCACAGAATGTTTCTGTGTAGTTTTTATTTGAAGATATTCCTTTTTTCACTATAAGCCCATTAGCGCTCCGAAAGTCCACCTGCAGTTTCTAGAGAAAGGGTGTTTCAGAACTGCTCAACCAATAGTAAGCTTCAGCTCTCTTAGTTGAATGCACAGAACAGAAAGAAGTTTCACAGAATGCTTCTGTGTAGTTTTATTTGAAGATACTCGTTTTTCCACTATAGCCCCCTTAGCGTTCAGAATGTCCACTTGCAGTTTCTACAGAAAGAGTGTTTCAGAACTGCTCAATCAAAAGTAAACTTCAACTCTGTTAGTTCAACGTGCAGAAGAGTAACAACTTTCACAGAATGCTTCTGTGTAGTTTTTATTGGGAGATATTTCTTTTTCCACTCTAAGCCCCTTAGCGCTCACAATGTCCACCTGCAGTTTCTACAGAGTGGTGTTTCAGAACTGCTCAATCAAAAGTAAGCTTCAACTCTGTTAGCTGAATGTACAGAACAGAAAGAAGTTTCGGAGAATGCTTCTGTGTTGTTTTTATTTGAAGATATCCCTTTTTCCATTATAGGCCCTTTAGCATACCGAATGTCAACTTCCAGTTTCTACAGAGAGAGTGTTTCAGAACTGCTCAATCAAAAGTAAGCTTCCACTCTGTTAGTTGAAAGGACAGAACACAAAGAAGTTTCACTGAATGCTTCTGTGAAGTTCATATTTGAAGATATTCCTTTTTCCACTATAGGCCCCTCAGCGTTCTGAATGTCCACTTGCAGTTTCTACAGAAAGAGTGCTTCAGAACTGATCAGTCAAAAATAAGTTTCAACTCTGTAAGTTTAATGCACAGAACAGAGAGTAGTTTCACAAAATACTTCTGCATAGTTTTTATTTGAAGATATTCCTTTTTGCACTATAGGCCCTTTAGCGCTCAGAATGTCAACTTGCAGTTTCTACAGAAAGAGTGTTTCAGAACTGATCAATCAAAAGTAAGCTTCAACTCTGTTAGTTGAATGCACAGAATAGAAAGAAGTTTCACAGAATGCTTCCGGGTAGTTTTTATTTGGAGATATCCCTTTTTCCATTATAGGCCTTTAGCGCACGGAATGTCAACTTCCAGTTTCTACAGAGAGAGTGTATCAGAACTGCTCAATCAAATGTAAGTTTCAACTCTGTTAGTTGAAACTACAGAACAGAAACAGGTTTCACTGAATGCTTCTGTGTAGTTTTCATTGGAAGATACCTCTTTTTCCAGTACAGGCGCCTTAGCGCTCCGTATATCCACTTGCAGTTTCTACAGAAAGAGTGTTTCAGAACTGCTCAATCAAAAGTAAGCTCCAACTATGATAGTTGAATGCACAGAACAGAAAGAAGTTTCACAGAATGCTTCTGTGTAGTTTTTATTTGGAGATACTTCCTTTTCCACTAAGGGCTCCATAGCGCTCGGATTGTCATCTTGCAGTTTCTACAGAAAGAGTGTCTAAGAACTGCTCAATCAATAGTCAGCTTCAACTCTGTTTGTTGAATGCACAGTACAGGAAGAAGTTCCACAGAATGGTTCTGTGTTGTTTTTATTTGAAGATATTCCTTTTTCCACTATAGGCCCCTTAGCGCTCCGAAAGTCCACTTGCAGTTTCTAGAGAAAGAGTGTTTCAGAACTGCTCAGTAAATAGTAATCTTCAAATCTGTAAGTTTAATGCACAGAACAGAAAGAAGATTCACAGAATGCTTCTGTGTAGTTTTTATTTGAAGAGATACCTTTTTCCACTTTAGGCCCAATAGCGCTCTGAATGTCCACCTGCAGTTTCTACAGAAAGAGTGTTTCAGAACTGCTCAACCAATAGTAAGCTTCAGCTCTGTTAGTTGAATGCACAGAACAGAAAGAAGGTTCACAAAATGCTTCTGTGTAATTTTTATTTGAAGATATTCCTTTTTCCACTATAGGCCCCTTAGCGCTCCAAAAGTCCACTTGCAGTTTCTACAGAAAGAGTGTTTCAGAACTGCTCCGTAAAAAGTAAGCTTCAACTCTGTAAGTTTAATGCACAGAACAGAGAATAGTTTCACAAAATGCTTCTGCGTAGTTTTTATTTGAAGATATTCCTTTTTCCACTATAGGCCATTTTGCGCTCAGAATGTCAACTTGCAGTTTCTATAGAAAGAATGTTTCAGAACTGCTCAATCTAAAGTAAGCTTCAACTCTGTTAGTTGAATGGACAGAACAGAAAGAAGTTTCACAGAATGCTTCTCTGTAGTTTTTATTTGAAACTATTCCTTTTTCCACTGTAGGCCCCTTAGTGCTCCGAATGTCCATCTGCAGTTTCTACAGAAAGGGTGTTTCAGAAGTGCTCAACCAATAGTAAGCTTCAGCTCTTTAGTTGAATGCACAGAACAGAAAGAAGTTCCACAGAATGCTTCTGTGCAATTTTATTTGAAGATACTCCTTTTTCGACAATAGGCCCCTTAGCGTTCAGAATGTCCACTTGCAGCTTCTAGAGAAAGAGTGTTTCAGAACTGCTCAGTCAAAAGTAAACTTCAAATCTGTTGGTTTAATGCACAGAACAGTAACAAGTTTCACAGAATTCTTCTGTGTAGTTTTTGTTTGAAGATATTACTTTTTAGACTATAGTCCCATTTGCGCTCCGAAATTCCACCTGCAGATTCTACAGAAGGAGTGTTTCAGAACTGCTCAACCAATAGTAAGCTTCAGCTCTGTTAGTTGAATGCACAGAACAGAAAGAAGTTTCACAGAATGCTTCTGTGAAGTTTTATTTGGAGATATTTCTTTTTCCACTATAGGCCCCTTAGCGCTCATATTGTCCACCTACAGTCTCTACAGAAAGGTTTTTCAGAACTGCTCAATCAAAAGTAAGCTTCAACTCTGTTAGCTGAATGCACAGAACAGAAGGATGTTTCAGAGAATGCTTCTGTGTTGTTTTTATTTGAAGATATCTCTTTTTCCACTCCAGGCCCCTTAGCATACGGAATGTCAACTTCCAGTTTCTACAGAGAGAGTGTTTCAGAACTGCACAATTAAAAGTAAGCTTCAACTCTGTTTGTTGAATGCACAGTACAGGAAGAAGTTTCACAGAATGGTTCTGTGTTGTTTTTATTTGAAGATATTCCTTTTTCCACTATAGGCCCCTTAGCGCTCCGAAAGTCCACTTGCAGTTTCTAGAGAAAGAGTGTTTCAGAACTGCTCATTAAATAGTAATCTTCAAATCTGTAAGTTTAATGCACAGAACAGAAAGAAGATTCACAGAATGCTTCTGTGTAGTTTTTATTTGAAGAGATACCTTTTTCCACTTTAGGCCCAATAGCGCTCCGAATGTCCACCTGCAGTTTCTACAGAAAGAGTGTTTCAGAACTGCTCAACCAATAGTAAGCTTCAGCTCTGTTAGTTGAATGCACAGAACAGAAAGAAGGTTCACAAAATGCTTCTGTGTAATTTTTATTTGAAGATATTCCTTTTTCCACTATAGGCCCCTTAGCGCTCCAAAAGTCCACTTGCAGTTTCTACAGAAAGAGTGTTTCAGAACTGCTCCGTAAAAAGTAAGCTTCAACTCTGTAAGTTTAATGCACAGAACAGAGAATAGTTTCACAAAATGCTTCTGCGTAGTTTTTATTTGAAGATATTCCTTTTCCCACTATAGGCCATTTTGCGCTCAGAATGTCAACTTGCAGTTTCTATAGAAAGATTGTTTCAGAACTGCTCAATCTAAAGTAAGCTTCAACTCTGTTAGTTGAATGGACAGAACAGAAAGAAGTTTCACAGAATGCTTCTCTGTAGTTTTTATTTGAAACTATTCCTTTTTCCACTGTAGGCCCTTAGTGCTCCGAATGTCCATCTGCAGTTTCTACAGAAAGGGTGTTTCAGAAGTGCTCAACCAATAGTAAGCTTCAGCTCTTTAGTTGAATGCACAGAACAGAAAGAAGTTCCACAGAATGCTTCTGTGCAATTTATTTGAAGATACTCCTTTTCGACAATAGGCCCCTTAGCGTTCAGAATGTCCACTTGCAGCTTCTAGAGAAAGAGTGTTTCAGAACTGCTCAGTCAAAAGTAAATTCAAATCTGTTGGTTTAATGCACAGAACAGTAACAAGTTTCACAGAATTCTTCTGTGTA
>NW_022097766.1:0-32466 GCF_006542625.1 Nomascus leucogenys
ATGAGCAGTACTGAAACAGTCTTTTTGTGCAATCTGCAAGTGGACATGTGGAGCGCTTGTGCCTATGGTGAAAAGGAAATATCTTCAAATAAAAACAATGCAGAAGCATTCTGTGAAACTTCTTTCTGATCTGTGCATTCATCTCACAGAGTAATCTTTCTTTTGATTCAGCAGTTTGAAACACTCTTTTGTAGTATCTGCCAAGTGGAAAGTTGTGTCACCTTGAGTCCTATGGTGAAAAAGGAAATACCATCACATAAAAAATACCCAGAAGAATTCTGGAAAACTTCTTTCTTGATCTGTGCATTCATCTCACAGAGTTGAACCTTTGTTTTCATTGAGCACTTTCAAAACACTGTTTTTTGAAATCTGCACCGTGGATATTTGAGCACTTTATGCCTATTGTGAAAAAGGAAATATCTTCAGATAAAAAACTACATGAATCATTCTGCAAAACTTCTTTCTCATCTGTGCATTCATCTCAAAGAGTTGAACTTTTTTGATTGACCAGTTTTGAACACTTTTTTGCGAATATGCAAGTTTACATTTGAGCGCTTTGAGGGTATAGTAAAAAGGGAATATCTTCAATAAAAACTCACAGAAGCATTCTGTGAAACTTCTTTTCTGGTCTGTGCATTCATTCACAGAGTTGAAACTTCTTTGGATTGAGGCAGTTTGAAACACTTTTTTGAGTAATCTGCAAGTGGAACATTTGAACGTTATGATGACTTGATGTGAAAAAGAAATATCTCACGAAAAACTTCCAGAAGCATTCTGGGGAATCTACTTCTGATCTGTGCATTCATTCACAGAGTTGAAACTTTCTTTGATTGAGAGTTTGAAATCAGGCTTTTTGTAGATCTGCAAGCAGACATTGGAGCGCTTGAGGCTTATGGTGAAGAAGGAAATATCTTCAAATAAAAACAACACAGAAGCATTCTGTGAAACATCTTTTTGATCTGTGCATTCATCTCACAGAGTTGAACCTTTCTTTTGATTAAGCAGTTTTGAAACCCTCTTTTTGTGGAATCTGCAAAAGTGGACATTTGGAACGCTTTGAGGCCATGGTTAAAAAATGAAATATCTTCACCTAAAAACTACAGAGAAGCATTCTGCAAAAGTTCTTTCTGATATGTGCATTCATCTCACAGAGTTGAACCTTTCTTTTGATTGAGTAGTTTTGAAACCTCTTTCTGTAGAATCTGGAGGTGATATTTGCTCGCTTTGAGGCCTACGGTGAAAAAGAAAATATCTCCACATGAAAACTAACAGAAGCATTCTGGCAAAACTTCTTTGTGATCTGTGGATTCATTTCACAGAGTTGAAACTTTGTTTAGATTGGGCAGTTTTGAAACTCTCTTTTTGAAGAATCAGAAGGTGGACATTGGAGTGCTTCGAGGTCTATGGTGAAAAGGGAATATCTTCACATAAAAACAACACAGAAGCATTCTGGGAAACTTCATTCTGATTTGTGCATTCTCTCAAGGGTTGAACGTTTATTTGATGGAGCAGTTTGAAACCACCTTTTTGTAGAATCTGCAAGTGGACATTTGGAGCGCTTTGAGGCCTATGGTGGAAAAGGGGAATATTTCACATAAAAAACTACACAGAAGCATTCTGCGAAACTTCTTTCTGATCGTGTACTCATCTCACAGAGCAGAATATTCTTTTGATTGAGCAGTTTTGAAACACTCTTTTTGAAGAATCTGCAAGTGGACATTTGGAGCGCTTTGAGGCCTATTGTTAAAAAAGGAAATATCTCCACATGAAAACTACACAGAAGCATTCTGTGAAACTTCTCTCGATCTGATCATTCATCTCAAAGAGTTCAACCTTTCTTTGATTCAGCAGTTTTAAAACACTCTTTTTGTTACTATCTGCCAAGAGGACATTGGAGCGCTTTGAGGCATATGGTGAAAAAGGAAATATCTTCCCATAAAACTACAAAGAAGCATTCTGTGAAACTTCTTTCTCATCTGCGCATCATCACTCACAGAGTTGAACCATTCTTTTGATTGAGAGTTTTGAAAAATCTTTTTGAAGAATCTGCAAGTGGACATTTGGAGTGCTTCGAGGCCAATGGTGAAAAAGGAAATATCTTCAAATAAAACACACAGAAGCATTCTGCGAACTTCTTCTCTGTCTGTGCATTCATCTCACAGGGTTTGAACCTTTCTTTTGATTGAGCAGTCTTGAAACCCTCTTTCTGTAGAATCTGGAGGTGGACATTTGCTTCGCTTTGAGGCCTATGGTGAAAAAGGAAATATCTCCACATGAAAACTGCACAGAAGCATTCTGCAAAACTTCTGCTGGTCTGTGCATTCATCTTACAGATTTGAAAGCTTTCTTTTGATTGAGCAGTTTTGAAACACTCTTTTTGTAGAATCTGGAGGTGGACATGTCGTACACTTTGAGGCCTATGGTGTAAAAGGAAATATCTTCAATAAAACTGCACAGAAGCATTCTGCAAAACTCCTTTCTGATATGTGCATTCATTTCACAGAGTTGAAACTTTGTTTAGATTGATCAGTTTTGAAACTCTCTTTTTTGAAGAATCAGAACGTGGACATTTGGAGCACTTCGAGCCTATGGTGAAAAAGGAAATATCGTCACATAAATCAACACAGAAGCATTCTTGGAAACTTCATTCTGATTTGTGCATTCCTCTCACAGAGTGGAACATTTATTTGATGGAGCAGGTTTGAAACATGCTTTTTGTAGAATCTGCAAGTGGACCTTTGCAGCGCTTTGAGGCCTATGGTGAAAAAGGGAATATCTTCACATAAAAACTACACAGAAGCATTCTGCGAAACTTCTTTCTGATCTCTGCATTCATCTGACAGAGTTGAAGCTTTCTTTTGATTGAGCAGTTTGAAACACTCTTTTTGTAGAATCTGCAAGTGGACATTTGGAACGCTTTGAGGCCAATGGTGAAAAATGAAATATATTCACCTAAACACTACACAGAAGCATTCTGCAAAGAGTTCTTCCTGATTGTGCATTCGTCTCACAGATTGAAACTTTTTTTGAGTGAGCAGTTTTTGAAACACTCTTTTTTGTAGAATCTGCAAGTGGCCATTTGGTACGCCTTTGAGGCCTCTGGTGAAAAGGAAATATCTTCCCCTATATACTTCATTGAAGCATTCTGTGAAACTTCTTTCTGAACTGGGCATTCATCTCACAGAGTTGAACTTTTTTTTGATTGAGTTGTTTTGAAACACCTCTTTTTGTGGAATCTGCAGGTAGACATTTGGAACGCTAGGAGCCTACGTGAAAAAGAAAATATCTTCACATAAAAAGTACACAGAAGCATTCTGGTAGCTTCTTCTGATCTGCGCATTTCATCTCAAAGAGTTGAACCTTTCTTTTGAATTGAGCAGTTTTGAAACACTCTTTTTGTAGAATCTGCAAGAGGACATTTAGTGTGCTTTGAGGCCTATGGTGAAAAAGGAAATATCATTACATCAAAACTACACGAAGAATTCTGCGAAACTTATTTTGATCTGTGCATTCATCTCACAGATTTGAACGTTATTTTTGATTGAGCTGTTTGAAACACTCCTTTTGTGGAATCTGCAAGTAGACATTTGAAGCACTTTGAGGCCTATGGTGAAAAAGGAAATATCTCACATAAAAAGTACACAGAAGCCATTCTTGGAAACTTCTTTCTGATCTGTGCATTCATCTCAAGAGTTGAACTTTCTTTTGATTGACCAGTTTTGAAACACTTTTTTTGGCAGAATCTGCAAGTTTACATTTGGAGCGCTTTGAGGCGTATAGTAAAAAAGGGAATATCTTCAAATAAAAACCTCACAGAAGCATTCTGTGAAACTTCTTTCTGGTCTGTGCATTCATCTCACAGAGTTGAACCTTTCTTTTGATTGAGTAGTTTTGAAACACTTTATTTGCAGAATCTGCAAGTGACATTTGAAACGTTATGATGACTATGGTGAAAAAGGAAATATCTTCACCGAAAAACTTCACAGAAGCATTCTGGGAATCTACTTACTGATCTGTGCATTCATCTCACAAGTTGAACTTTCTTTTGATTGAGCAGTTTTGAATCAGGCTTTTTGTAGGATCTGCAAGCAGACATTTGGAGCGCTTTGAGGCTTATGGTGAAGAAGGAAATATCTTCAAATAAAAACAACACAGAAGCATTCTGTGAAACATCTTTTTGATCTGTGCATTCATCTCACAGAGTTGAACCTTTCTTTTGATTAAGCAGTTTTGAAACCCTCTTTTGTGGAATCTGCAAAAGTGGACATTTGGAACGCTTTGAGGCCAATGGTTAAAAATGAAATATCTTCACCTAAAAACTACAGAGAAGCATTCTGCAAAAGTTCTTTCTGATATGTGCATTCATCTCACAGAGTTGAACCTTTCTTTTGATTGAGTAGTTTGAAACCCTCTTTCTGTAGAATCTGGAGGTGGATATTTGCTTCGCTTTGAGGCTACGGTGAAAAAGAAAATATCTCCACATGAAAACTAACCAGAAGCATTCTGCAAAACTTCTTTGTGATCTGTGGATTCATTTCACAGAGTTGAAACTTTGTTTAGATTGGGCAGTTTTGAAACTCTCTTTTTGAAGAATCAGAAGGTGGACATTTGGAGTGCTTCGAGGTCTATGGTGAAAAAGGGAATATCTTCACATAAAAACAACACAGAAGCATTTCTGGGAAACTTCATTCTGATTTTGTGCATTCCTCTCACAGGGTTGAACGTTTATTTGATGGAGCAGGTTTGAAACACACTTTTTTGTAGAATCTGCAAGTGGACATTTGGAGCGCTTTGAGGCCTATGGTGAAAAAGGTAATATCTTCACATAAAAACTACACAGAAGCATTCTGCGAAACTTCTTTCTGATCGGTGTACTCATCTCACAGAGCAGAATATTTCTTTTGATTGAGCAGTTTTGGAAAACACTCTTTTTGAAGAATCTGCAAGTGGACATTTGGAGCGCTTTGAGGCCTATTGTTAAAAAAGGAAATATCTCCACATGAAAACTACACAGAAGCATTCTGTGAAACTTCTCTCGATCTGATCATTCATCTCAAAGGGTTTCAACCTTTCTTTTGATTCAGCAGTTTTTAAAACACTCTTTTTGTTACTATCTGCCAAGAGGACATTTGGAGCGCTTTGAGGCATATGGTGAAAAAGGAAATATCTTCCCCATAAAAAACTACAAAGCAGCATTCCTGTGAAACTTCTTTCTCATCTGCGCATTCATCTCACAGAGTTGAACCATTCTTTTGATTGAGCAGTTTTGAAACACTCTTTTTGAAGAATCTGCAAGTGGACATTTGGAGTGCTTCGAGGCCAATGGTGAAAAAGGAAATATCTTCAAATAAAACTACACAGAAGCATTCTGCGAAACTTCTTCCTGGTCTGTGCATTCATCTCACAGGGTTGAACCTTTTCTTTTGATTGAGCAAGTCTTGAAACCCTCTTTCTGTAGAATCTGGAGGTGGACATTTGCTTCGCTTTGAGGCCTATGGTGAAAAAGGAAATATCTCCACATGAAAACTGCACAGAAGCATTCTGCAAAACTTCTGCTGGTCTGTGCATTCATCTTACAGAGTTGAAGCTTTCTTTTGATTGAGCAGTTTTGGAAACACTCTTTTTTGTAGAATCTGGAGGTGGACATGTCGTACACTTTGAGGCCTGTGGTGTAAAAGGGAATATCTTCACATAAAACTGCACAGAAGCATTCTGCAAAACTCCTTTCTGATATGTGCATTCATTTCACAGAGTTGAAACTTTGTTTATATTGGGCAGTTTTGAAACTCTCTTTTTGAAGTATCAGAACGTGGACGTTTGGAGTGCATTGAGGCCTGTGGTGAAAAAGGGAATATCTTCACCATAAAACAACACAGAAGCATTCTGGGAAACTTCACTCTGATTTGTGCATTCCTCTCACAGAGTTGAACGTTTATTTGATGGAGCAGGTTTGAAACACGTTTTTTGTAGAATCTTCAAGTGGATATTTGGAGCGCTTTGAGTCCTTTGGTGAAAAAGGTAATATCTTCACATAAAATCTACACAGAAGCATTCTGCAAAACTTCTTTGTGATTATGCATTCACCACACAGAATTTAACCTGTCTTTTGATGGAGCAGTTTTGAAACACTGTTTTTGAAGAATCTGCAAGTGGACATTTGGAGCACTTTGAGGCCTATTGTTAAAAAGGGAAATATCTTCACATGAAACTACACAGAAGCATTCTGTGAAACTTCTTTCTGATCTGTTCATTCTTCTCAAAGAGTTGAACCTTTCTTTTGATTCAGCAGTTTTAAAACACTCTTTTTGTACTATCTGCCAAGAGGACATTTGGAACGCTTTGAGGCGTATGGTGAAAAAGGAAATATCTTCACCTAAATATTCACTGAAGCATTCTGTGAAACTTCTTTCTGAACTGGGCATTCATCTCACAGAGTTGAAACTTTCTTTTTGATTGATTTCTTTTGAGTCAGGCTTTTTGTAGTATCTGAAAGCAGACATTTGGAGCGCTTTGAGGTTTATGGTGAAAAAGGAAACATCTTCAAATAAAAACAACACAGAAGCATTCTGTGAAACTTCTTTCTGATCTGTGTTTTCATCTCACAGAGTTGAATCTTCCTTTGGATTCAATAGTTTTTAAAACACTCTTTTGGTTATATCTGACAAGTGGATAATTGTAGCGCTTTGAGGCCTATGGTGAAAAAGGAAATATCTTCACATAAAATTCTACACAGAAGCATTCTGCAAAACGTCTTTCTGATCTGTGCATTCACCTCACAGGGTTGAACCTTTCTTTTGATGAGCAATTTTCAAACACTCTTTTTGTGGAATCTGCATATGGATATTTGGAACGTTTTGAGGCCTATTGTGAAAAGGAAATATCTTCAGATAAAAAGTACACAGAAGCATTCTGCAAAAACTTCTTTCCAATCTGTGCATTCATCTCACAGAGTTGAACTTTCTTTTGATTGAGCTCTTTTGAAACACTCTTTTTGTAAGAATCTGCAAGTGGATATTTAGAGCGCTTTGAGGCCTAAGGTGATAAAGGGAATATCTTCACATCAAAAGTACACAGAAGCATTCTGTGAAACTTCTTTCTGATCTGTGCATTCATCTCACAGAGCTGAATCTTTGTTTTGACTGAGCAGTTTTGAAACACTCTTTTTGCAGAATCTGCAAGTGAACATTTAGAGCGGTTTGTGGCCTATAGTGAAAAAGGGAATATCTTCACATAAAAACCTCACAGAAGCATTCTGCGAAACTTCTTTCAGGTCCTGTGCATTCATCTCACAGAGTTGAAACTTTCTTTGGGTGAGCAGTTTTCAAACACTCTTTTTGCAGAATCTGCAAGTGGACATTTGCAACGTTTTGAGGACTATGCTGAAAAAGTAATATCTTCACCGAAAAGCTTCACAGAAGCATTCTGGGAATCTACTTTCTGATCTGTGCATTCCATCTCACAGAGTTGAAACTTTCTTTTGATTGAGCAGTTTTGAATCAGGCTTTTTGTAAGGATCTGTAAGCGGACATTTGGAGCGCTTTGAGGCTTATGGTGAAAAAGGAAATATCTTCAAATAAAAACAACACAGAAGCATTCTGTGAGACTTCTTTCTGATCTGTGCATTCATCTCACAGATTTGAAACGTTTCTTTTGATTGAGCAATTTGAAACACTATTTTTGTAGATTCTGCAAGTGGACTTTTGGAGCTCTTTGAGGCCTATGGTGAAAAAGGGAATATCTTCACATAAAAACTACACAGAAGCATTCTGAGAAACTTCCTTCTTATCTCTGCATTCATCTCAACAGAGCAGAATATTTCTTTTGATTGAGCAGTTTTGAACACTGTTTCTGAAGAATCTGCACGTGGACATTTGGAGGGCTTTGAGGCCTATGGTTAAAAAGGAAATAGCTTCACATAAAGGTTACATAGAAGGCATATTGTTGAAACTTCTTCCTGATATGTTCATTCATCTCACAGAGTTGAAATTTCCTTTTGATTCTGTAGTTTTAAAACACCCCTTTTTGGTACTATCTACCAAGAGGACATTTGGGGCTTTGAGGCATATGGTGAAAAAAGAAATATCTTCCCATAAAAACTACACAGAAGCATTCCTGCAAAACTTCATTGTGATCTGTGCATTCATCTCACAGAATTGAACCTTTCTTTTGATTGAGCAGATTTGAAACAATCTTTTTAAAGAATCTGCGAGTGAAACCTTTGGAGTGCTTCGAGGCCTACGGTGAAAAAGGAAATATCTTCACATAGGTGCTACAAAGAAGCATTCTGGAAACTTCTTTCTGATCTGTGCATTCATGTCAGAGAGTTGAAACTTTCTTTTGATTAAGCAGATTTGAAACCATCTGTTTGTGGAATCTGCAATTGGATATTTGGAAGGATTTGAGGCCCATGGTGAAAAATGAAATATCTTCACATAAAAAACTACACAGAAGCATTCTATGAAACTTCTTTCTGATCTGTGTATTTGTCACATACAGTTGAATCATAATTTTGATTGAACAGTTTTGAAACACTCTTTTTGTAGACTCTGGAGGTGGACATTTGGTACGCTTTGAGGCCTATGGTGAAAAAGAAAATATCTTCCCATAAAAACTGCACAGAAGCATTCTGCAAAGCTTCTTTCTGATCTGTGCATTCATCTCGCAGAGTTGACCTTTCTTTTGATTGAGCAGATTTGAAACACTCTTTTTGTAGAATCTGCAAGTCAACATTTTGGAACGCTTTGAGACGTTTTGTGAAAAAGGAAATATCTTCACCTAAAAACTACACAGAGGCATTCTGCAAAACTTCTCTCTGATCTGTGCATTCATCTCACAGAGTTGAATCTTTGTTTGGATTGAGCAGTTTTGAAACACTCTTTTTGTAAAATCTGCAGGTGGACATTTGGAGCCCTTTGAGGCTACTGTGAAAAAGGAAATATCTTCAGATAAAAACTACAAAAAGCATTCTACAAAACCTCTTTCCTTATCTCTGCGTTCATCTCACAGAGTTGAAACCTTTATTTTGATTGAGCAGTTTTGAAAGAGTCTTTTTGAAGTATCTGCAACTGAACATTTGGAGCGCTTTGGAAGCCTATGGTGAAAAAGGAAATATCTTCACAAAAACTACACAGAAGCATTCTGCAAAAATTCTTTCTGGATCTGTGGATTCGTCTCACAGAGTTGAACCATTCTTTTGATTGAACATTTTTGAAACCCTCTTTCTGTGGAATCTGGAGGTGGACATTTTGTATGCTTTGTGGCCTATGGTGAAAAAGGAAATATCTTCACATAAAAACTACACAGAAGCATTCTGCAAAAATTCTTTCTGATCTGTGGATTTCGTCTCACAGAGTTGAACCGTTCTTTTGATTGAAACATTTTGAAACCCTCTTTTTGTGGAATCTGGAGGTGGGACATTTTGTATGCCTTTGTGGCCTATGGTGAAAAATGAAATATCTTCAACATAAAAAACTACACAGAAGCATTCTGCAAAACTTCTTTCTGATCTGTGCATTCACCTCATAGCGTTGAACCATTCTTTTCGATTGAGCAGTTTTTGGAAACACTCTTTTTGTGGAATCTGCATGTGGATATTTGGAACGTTTTGAGGCCTATTGTGAAAAAAGAAATATCTTCAGATAAAAAGTACACAGAAGCATTCTGCGAAATTTCTTTCTGATCTGTGCATACATCTCATAGAGTTGAACCTTTTCTTTGATTGAGCCATTTTGAAACTCTTTTTTTGTGGAATCTGCAATTGGACATTTGGGGCTCTCTGAGGCCAGTGGTGAGAAAGGAAATATCTTCACTTAAAAACTACACAGAAGCATTCTGTGAAACTTCTTTCTGATCAGTGCTTTCATCTAACAGAGTTGAAACTTTTCTTTTTATTGAGGTGTTTTGAACCCCTCTTTTTGTAGAATCTGCAAGTGGACATTTGTAAGGCTTTGTGGCCAATGGTGACAAAATTAATATCTTCATATGAAAACTATACTGAAACATTCTGTGAAACTTCCTTCTGAAAAGTGCATTCATCTCACAGAGTTGAACCTTTCTTTTGGAATGAGCAGTACTGAAACAGTCTTTTTGTGCAATCTGCAAGTGGACATGTGGAGCGCTTTGTGGCCTATGGTGAAAAAGGAAATATCTTCAAATAAAACAATGCAGAAGCATTCTGTGAAACTTCTTTCTGATCTGTGCATTCATCTCACAGAGTAGAATCTTTCTTTTGATTCAGCAGTTTTGAAACACTCTTTTTGTAGTATCTGCCAGTGGAAAGTTGTGTCACCTTGAGTCCTATGGTGAAAAAGGAAATACCATCACATAAAAATACCCAGAAGAATTCTGGAAAACTTCTTTCTGATCTGTGCATTCATCTCACAGAGTTGAACCTTTGTTTTCATTGAGCACTTTCAAAACACTGTTTTTTGAAATCTGCACGTGGATATTTGGAGCACTTTGATGCCCTATTGTGAAAAAGGAAATATCTTCAGATAAAACTACATGAATCATCTGCAAAACTTCTTTCTCATCTGTGCATTCATCTCACAGATTTGAACTTTTTTTATTGTTCTCTTTGAAACTCCTCTTTTTGTTGAATCTGCAAGTAGACATTTGGAGCACTTTGAGGCCAATGGTGAAAAAGGAAATATCTTCACATAAAAAGTACACAGAAACATTCTGGGAAACTTCTTTCTGATCTGTGGATTCATATCACAGATTTGAACCTTTCTTTTGATTGAGCAGTATTGAAACACTCTTTTTGTAGATCTGCAAGAGAACATTTGGAGTGCTTTGAGGCTGATGGTGAAAAAGGAAATATTGTCACATTAAAACTATATAGAAGCATTCTGCGAAACTTCTTTCTGATCTGTGCATTCATCTCACAGATTTGAGCTTTCTTTAGATTGAGCAATTTTGAAACACACTTTTTGTAGAATCTGCAAGTGAACATTTGCCCACTTTGAGGACTATGGTGAAAAAGGAAATATCTTCACCTAAAAACTACACAGAAGCATTCTACAAAACTCCTTCTGGTGCATGCATTTATCTTACAGAGTTGAAACTTTTGATTGATCGTTTTGAAAAACTCTTTTTGTAGAATCTGCAAGTGACATTTGGATCATTTTGAGTCCTACGGTGAAAAACGAAATATCTTCCCTTAAAAACTACACAGAAGCATTCTGTGAAACTTCTTTCTTATCTGTGCATTCATCTCACAGAGTTGAACGT
This sequence comes from Nomascus leucogenys, assembly GCF_006542625.1. NCBI lineage: Eukaryota > Metazoa > Chordata > Mammalia > Primates > Hylobatidae > Nomascus > Nomascus leucogenys. Next base: position 11,233 of record NW_022097766.1, read on the forward strand.
TTTTTTTGATTGAGCTGTTTTGAAAACACTCTTTTTGTGGAATCTGCAGGTAGACATTTGGAGCACTTTGAGGCCTATGTGAAAAAGGAACTATCTTTACATAAAAGTACACAGAAGAACTTTGTGAAAAATTTTTTGACCTGTGCATTCATCTCACAGAACTGAATCTCATTTTTGATTGAGCTGTTTTGAAACACTCTTGTTGTGGAATCTGAAAGTAGACATTTGGAACACTTTGAGACCTATAATGAAGTAGGAAATATCTTCACATAAAAAGTACACAGAAGCATTCTGGGAAACTTCTTTCTGATCTGTGCATTCATCTCAAGAGTTGAATCTTTCTTTGATGAGCAGTTTTGAAACACTCTTTTTGTAGAATCTGCAAGAGGACATTTAGAGTGCTTTGAGGCCTATGGTGAAAAAGGAAATATTTTTACCTAAAAACTACACAGAAGCATTCTGCGAAACTTCTTTCTGATCTGTACATTTATCTCACAGAGTTGAATATTTCCTTTGATTGAGCAGTTTTGAGACACTCTTTTTGTGGAATCTGCAAGAGGACATTTGGTGCGCTTTGAGGCCTATGGTGAAAAGGTAAATATATTCACATGAAAATTACACAGAAGTATTCTGCAAAACTTCTCTTTGATCTGTGCATTCACCTCTCAGATTTGAACATTTCTTATTATTGAGCTGTTTTGAATCATTCTTTTTGTAGTAACTGTAAGTGGACTTTTGGAGCGCTTCGAGGCCTATGTTGAAAAAGCAAATATCTTCACATAAAACTACTCCAGAAGCATTCTGTGAAACTTCTTTCTGATCTGTGCATTCATCTCGCAGAGTTGAACCTTTCTTTTGATTAAGTAGTTTTGAAAAACTCTTTTTGTGGAATCTGCAAGTGGATTTTAGGAGCGATTTGAGACCCCATGGTGAAAAAGGAAATATCTTCACATAAAACTATACAGAAGCATTCTGCGAAACTTCTTTCTGATCTGTGCTTTCATCTCACAGAGTTGAACTTTTATTTTGATTGAGCAGTTTGAAACACACTTTTTGTGGAACCTGCAAGTGGACATTTGGTGTGCTTTGAGGCCTATGGTTAAAAAGAAATTATATTCACATAAAAATTACTCGGAAGCATTCTGAAAAACTTCTGTCTGATCTGTGCATTCATCTCTCAGAGTTTAACATTTCTTATTACTGAGCTGTTTTGAATCACTCTTTGTAGCAACTGCAAGTGGACTTTTGGAGCGCTTCGAGCCTATGGTGAAAAAGCAAATAGCTTCACATAAAACTACAAAAAAAGCATTCTGTGAAACTTCTTTTGATCTGTGCATTCATCTCACAGAGTTGAACCTGGCTTTTGGATTGAGCAATTTGAAACACTCTTTTTGTAGAATACACAAGTGGACATTTGGAGCGCTTTGAGGCCTATGGTGAAAAAAGAAATACTTCACATAGAAGTACACAGAAGGATTCTGCAACACTTCTTTCTCATCTGTGCATTCATCTAACAGATTTGAACCTTTCTTTTGATTGAGCAGGTTTGAAACACTCTTTTTGTAAAATCTGCAAAGTGGATATTTTAATCGCTTTGAGGAATTTGGGGGAAAAAGGAAATATCTTCACATAAAAACTTCACAGAAGCATTCTATGAAAGTCCTTTCTGATCTGTGCATTCATCTCACAGAGGTGAACCTTTCTTTTGAATGAGCAGTTTTGAAACACACTTTTTGTAGAATCCGCAATTTGACATATGGAGCATTTTGAGGCCTATGGTGAAAAACGAAATATCTCCACATAAAAACTACACAGAAGATTCTGACAAACTTCCTGGTTACGTGTACATTCGTCATTCAAAGTTTAAATTTTTCTTTTGATTGAGCAGTTTTCCAAACACTCTTTGTAGAATCTGCAAGTGGACATTTAGAGCGCTTTGAGGCCTATGGTGAAAACGGAATTATCTCCACATAAAAACTACACAGAAGGGTTCAGACAAACTTCCTTGTAATGTGTGCATTCCTCACTCAGTGTTTAATCTTTCTTTTGATTGAGCAGTTTTGAAACACTCTTTTTGTAGAATCTGCAAGTGGACATTTGGAGCGCTTTGAGGCCTATGGGGAAAAAGGAAATATCTTCAGTAATAACTACTCAAAAGCATTCTGTGAAACTTCTTTCTCCAGTTGTGCATTCATTGCACAGTGTTGAATCTTACTTTTGATTGAGCGGTTTTGAAACACTCTTTTTGTAGAATCTGCAAACGGACATTTTGACTGCTTTCAGGCCCGTAGTGAAAAAGGAAATATCTTCACATAAAAACTACACAGAAGCATTCTGCAAAACTTCTTTCTGATATGTGCAATCCTCTCACAGAGTTTATCCTTCCTTTGATTGAGCAGTTTTAAAACTCTCTTTTAGTAGAATCTGCAAGTGGACATTTTGAGCGCTTTGAGGCCTATGGTGAAAAGGAAGTATCTCCACATAAAAACTACACAGAAGCATTCTGACAAACTTCCTGGTTATGTGTGCATTCCTGAATCAGATTTTAACCTTTCTTTTGATTGAGGAGTATTGAAACACTCTTTTTGTAGAATCTGCAAGAGGACATTGGAGCACTTTGTGGCTATGGTGAAAAAGGTAGTATCTTCACATAATAACTACACAGAAGCATTCTAGGATACCTCTTTCTGATCTGTGCATTCACCCCACAGTGGTGAACCTTTCTTTGACTGAGCAGTTGTGAAACATCTTTTCATAGAATCTGCAGTGGACATTTGGAGCGCTTTGAGGCCTATGGTGAAAAAGGAAAATATCCCATAAAAACTACAGAGAAGAATTCTGACAAACTTCCTTTTATGTGTGCATTCCTCACCCAGAGTTTAACCTTTCTTTTGATTGAGCCCTTTTGAAACACTCTTTTTGTAGAATCTGCAAGTGGACATTTGGAGTGCTTTGAGGCCTATGGTGAAAAAGGAAATATCTTCACAGAAAAACTACACAGAAGCATTCTGTGAAACTTCTTTCTGATCTGTGCTTTCATCTCACAGAGCTGAACATTTCTTTTGATTGAGCAGTTTGGAAAAACACTTTTTGTGGAATATGCAAGTGGACATTTGGTGCACTTTGAGGCCTATGGTGAAAAGGTGAATATATTCACATAAAAATTACACAGAAGCATTCTGCAAAACTTCTCTCTGATCTGTGCATTCACCTCTCAGAGTTGAACATTTCTTATTATTGAGCTGTTTTGAATCACTCTTTTTGTATTAACTGCAAGTGGACTTTTGGAGCACTTCGATGCCTATGGTGAAAAAGCAACTATCTTCACATAAAAAACTACAAAAAAGCATTCTGTGAAACTTCTTTTTGATCTGTGCGTTCATCTCACAGAGTTGAACCTTGCTTTTCATTGACTAGTTTGAAACACTCTTTCTGTAGAATACGCAAGTGGACATTTGGAGCGCATTGAGGCCTATGGTGAACAAGGAATTATCTGCACATTAAAACTACAAAGAAGCATTCTGACAAACTAACTTGTTATGTGTGCATTCTTCACTCAGAGTTTAACCTTTCTTTTGATTAAGAAGTTTTGAAACACTCTTTCTGTTGGAACTGCAAGTGGACATTTTGAGGGCTTTGAGGCCTCTGGTGAAAAAGGAAATATCTTCACATAAAAACTACACAGAAGCATTCTGCAAAACTTCTTTGTGATCTATGCATTCACCACACAGAATTTAACCTGTCTTTTGATTGAGCAGTTTTGAAACACTCTTTTTATAGAATCTGCAAGTGGTCATTTTTAGCACTTCAAGGCCTATGGTGAAAAAGAAAATATCTTCACATAAATCTACAACAGAAGCATTCTGGGAAACGTCCTTCTTATCTGAGCATTCAGCTCACAGAGTTGAACTTTTCTTTTGATTGAGCAGTTTTGAAACCATCTTTTGTAGAATCCGCAAGTGGACACTTGGAGCGCTTTGAGGCGTATTGTGAAAAAGGAAATATCTCCACATAAAAAATACACAGAAGCATTCTGAAAACTTCCTTGTTATGTATGCCTTCCTCACTCAGAGTTAACCTTCTTTTGATTGAGCAGTTTTGAAACACTCTTTTGTAGAATCTGCAAGTTGAGATTTGGATCGATTTGAGGCCTATGGTGAAAAAGGAAATATTTCCACATAAAAACTATACAGAAGCATTCTGAAAATTTCTTTCTGATTTGGGCACTCATCTCACAGAGTTGAAAATTTCTGTTGATTGAGCAGTTTTGAAACACTCTACTTGTAGTATCTGCAAGTGGACATTTGGAGCGCTTTCAGGTCTTTGGTGAAAAAAGGAACTATCTCCACATAAAAACTACACAGAAGCATTCTGACAAAACTTCCTTGTTATGTGTGCATTCCTCTCTAAGAGTATAACCTTTCTTTTCATTGAGCAGATTTTAAAGACTCTTTTTGTAGAATTTGCATGTGGACATTTGGAGCGCTTTGAGGCCAATGGTGAAATGGAAATATCTTCACATAAAAACTACACAGAAGCATTCTGCAAAACTGCTCTCTGATCTGTGCATCATCTCACAGAGTTGAAACTTTCTTTGGATTGAGCAGTTTGAAACCACTCTTTTTGTGGAATCTGCCAATGGACACTTTGAGTGCTTTGAGGCCTATGGTGAAAAAGGAAATATCTTCATATAAAAACTACACAGAAGCATTCTGTGAAACTTCTTTCTGTTCTGTGCATTCATCTCACAGAGTTGAAGCTTTCTTTGGTGACCAGTTTTGAAACACACTTTTTTTTGGAATCTGCCAAGTGGACATTTGGAACGCTTTGAGGCCTATGGTGAAAAAGGAAATATCTTCACATTAAAATTACACAGAAGCATTCTGCAAACTTATTTCTGATGTTTGCATTCACCTCACATAGTTGAACATTTCTTTTGATTGAGCAGTTTTGAAACACTCTTTTTGTGGAATCTCCAAGTGGACATTTGGAGCACTTGAGGGACTACAGAGAAAAAGAAAATATTTTCACATAAAAACTATACAGAAGCATTCTGTGAAACATGTGTCTGATCTGTGCATTCAGCTCACAGAGTTGAACCTTTCTTTTGATTGAGTAGTTTTGAAAAACTCTTTTTGTGGAATCTGCAAGTGGACATTTGGAGCGCTTTGAGGCCTATGGTGAAAAAGGAAATATCTCCACATAAAAACGACACCAGAAACATTCTGAAAAACTTCTTTGTTATGTGTACATTTCTCACGCAGAGTTTAACCTTTCTTTTGATTGAGCAGTTTGAAACACTCTATTTGTACAATCTGTAACTGGATATTTGGAGTGCTTTGGTGGCCTATGGTGAAAAAGGAAATATCTTCACATAAAAATTACATGGAAGAATTCTGCAAAACTTATTTCTGATGTGTGCATTTACCTCACATAGTTGAACATTTCTTTGATTGAGCAGTGTTGAAACACTCTTTTTGTGGAATCTCCAAGTGGACATTTGGAGCGCTTTGAGGCCTATGGTGAAAAAGGAAATATCTTCACATAAAAACTAGACAGAAGCATTCTGACAAACTTCTTTGTGATGTTTGCATTCATCTCACAGAGTTGAACCTTACTTTTGACAGAGCAGTTTTGAAACACTCTAGTTGTAGATTCTGCAAGAGGAGATTTGGAGCGCTTTGAAGGCCCTACAGTGGAAAAGGAAATTTCTTCAAATAAAAACGGGACAGAAGCATTCCGACAAACTTGTTTGTGATACGTGCATTTATCTCACAGATTTGAACTTTACTTTTGATAGAGCACTTTTGAAACTCTCTTTTTGTAGTACATGCAAGGGGACAATGGAGTGGTTTGAGTCCTACTTGGAAAGGGAAATATCTTCATATAAAAACTAGACAGAAGCATTCTGACAAACGACTTTGTGATACGTGCAATGTTCTCACAGCGTTGAACTTTACACTTGATTGAGGAGTTTTGAAACACTCTTTATGTAGATTCTGCAATTGCAAATTGGGAGCGCTTTGAGTCCTATGGTGGAAAAGGAAATATCTTCATATAAAAAAGAGACAGAAGCATTCTGACAAACTTGTTTGTGATACGTGCATTCATCTCACAGAGTTAAACTTGACTTTTGATAGAGCATCTTTGAAACACTCTTTTGTAGTGTCTGCAAGTAGACATTTGAGCTGTTTGAGGCCCATGGTGGAAAAGGAAATATCTTCACATAAAAATTAGACAGAATCATTTTAACAAACACCTTTGTGATACGTGCATTCTTCTCACAGAGTTGAACTTTGCTTTTGATAGAGCAGTTTGAAACTATTTTTGTAGTATCTGCAAGGGAACATTTGGAATGCTTTCATGTCTATGGTGGAAAAGGAAATATCTTCACATATAAAGTAGATAGAAGGATTCTGACAAACTCCTTTGTGATGTGTGCATTCATCTCACAGAGTTGAAAGCTACTTTTCATAGAGCGGCTTTGAAACATCTTTTTGTAGAATCTGCAATGAGATATTTTGAGCGGATTGAGGCATATGGTGCAAAGGAAATATCTTCCCATGAAGACTAGACAGAAGCATTCTGACAAATGCCTTTGTGATACGTGCATTCTCTCACAGAGCTGAAATTTGCTTTTGATAGAGCAGTTTTGAAACTCTCTTTTTGTAGTATCTGCAAGGGAACATTTGGAGCATTTTGAGGCCTCTCTTTGAAAGGGAAATATCTTCATATAAAAACTAGACAGAAGCATTCTGACAAACTTCTTTGTGATGTTTGCATTACTATGACAGAGTTGAACCTTACTTTGATTGAACAGTTTTGAAACACTCTTTTTGTAGAATATGCAAGTGGAGATTTGGAGGGCTTTGAGGCTAAATTGGAAAAGTAATACCTTCACATAAAAACTACACAGAAGTATTCTGACAAACTACTTTGATGGTGTGCATTCATCTCAAGAGTTGAACTTATTTTTCATAGAGCAGCTTTGAAACACTCTTTTTTGTAGAATCTGCAAGTGGACATTTGGAGTGGTTTGAGGCCTATGGTGGAAAAGAAAATAGCTACACATAGAAACTACACAGAAGAATTCTGACCAATGCCTTTGGTGATACCTGCAATCTTCTAACAGATTTGAACTTTTCTTTTGATAGAGCAGTTTTGAAATTCTCTTTCTGTATTATCTGCAAGGGGACATTTGGAGAGTTTTGAGGCCTACTTGGAAAGGTAAATATCTTCATATAAAAACTAGGACAGAAGGATTCTGACAAACTTCTTTGTGATATGTGCATTCATCTCACAGAGTTTTTACCTTACTTTTGATGGAGCAGCTTTGAAACACTCTTTTTGTAGCATCTGCAAGTGGACATTTTAGCGCTTTGAGGACTACGGTGAAAAAGAAACACTTCACATAAAAATTACGCAGAAGGTTTTCTGACAAACTTCTTTGTGATTTGTGCATTCATCTCACTGAGTTGAAATTTACTTTTGATAGAGCAGGTTTGAAACACCTTTTTGTAGAATCTGCCAATTGGATCTTTGGAGTGATTTGGAGGCCTATGGTGGAAAAGAAAATACTTCACTTTAAAACTAGATAGAAGCATTCTGACAAACTTCTTTGTGATGTCTGCATTCGTCTCACAGAGTTGAACTTTAGCATTGATAGAGCAGCTTTGAAACACTCGTTTCTTGTAGAATCTGCATTTGGACATTGAGCCTTTTGAGGCATACTGGGAAAAGGAAATATCTTCACAAGAAGACTAGACAGAAGCATTGTGACAACGTCTCTGTGATAGGGTGAATTCTTCTCACAGAGTTGAGCTTTTCTTTTGATAGAGCAGTTTTGGAAACTCTCTTTTTGTATTATCTGAAAGGGGACATTTGGAGCCTTTTCTGGCCTATCTTGGAAAGGGAAATATCTTCATATAAAAACTGGACAGAAGCATTTTGGCCAAACTTCTTTATGATGTGTGTATTAATGTCACAGATTTGAACCTTACTTTTGATTGAGCAGTATTGAATCACTCTTTTTGTAGAATCTTCAAGTGGACATTTGGAGCACTTTCAGACTTATGGTGGAAAAAGAAACACCTTCACATAAAAATTTCAAGAAGTATTCTGGACAATCTTCTTTGTGATATGTGTATTCGTCTCAGAGTTGAACCTTTCTTTTGATAGAGCAGCTTTGAAAATCTTTTTATAGAATCTGCATTTGGACATTTGGAGGGCTTTGAGGAATAGGTTGGAAAAGGAAATATCTTCACAAAAAGACTAGACAGAAGCATTCTGACAAACGCTTTTGTGATACGTTCATTCTTCTCACAGAGTTGAGCTTTTACTTTTGATAGAGCAGTTTGAACTCATTTTTTGTATTATCTACAAGGGACATTTGGAGCATTTTGAGGCCTATCTTGGAAAGGGAAATTTCCTCATATAAAAACTAGACAGAAGCATTCTGACAAACTTCTTTTGTGATGTGTGCATTCATTCTCACCATCTTGAACCTTTTGATAGAGTGGTTTTGAAACACTCTTTTTGTAGAATCTGCAAGTGGACATTTGGAGCGCTTTGAGGCCTATGTTGGAAAAGGAAATATCTTCACATAAAAATTAGACAGAAACATTCTGACAAATTTCTTTGTGATGTGTGCATTCATCTCACAGACTTGAACCTTATCTTTGATAGGGAAGCTTTGAAACACTCTTTTTGTAGAATCTGCAGTTGGACATTTTGAGCGCCTTCAGGTCTACAGTGGGAAAAGGAAGTATCTTCACATAAAAACTAGACAGAAGCATTCCTGACAAACTTCTCTGTGATGTGTTCATTCATCTCACAGAGTTGAACCTTACTTTTGAATAGAGCAGTTTTGGAAACACTCTATTTGTAGATTCAGCAAGTGGAGATTTGGACGACTTTGAAGCCTATGGTGGAAAAGGAAATACCTTCAAATAAAAAAAAAGACAGAAGCATTCTGACAAACTTCTTTGTGATACGTACATTCAGCTCACAGATTTGAACTTTACTTTTAATAGAGCATTTTTGAAACTCTCTTCTTGTAGTATATGCAAGGGACATTTGGAGTGCTTTGAGGCCTATGGTGGAAAAGGAAATATCTTCACATAAAAACTAGACAGAAACATTCTGATAAGTTTCTTTGTTATTGTGTACATTCATCTCACAGAGTTGAACCTTACTTTTCATAGAGCAGCTTGGAAACACTCTTTTGGAGAATCTGCAATTGGACATTGGAGTGATTTGAGGCCTATGGTGGAAAAGGAAATATCTTCACATAAAAACTAGACAGAAGCATTCTGACAAACTTCTTTGTGATGTCTGCATTCATCTCACAGAGTTGAACCTTATTTTTGATAAAGCAGTTTTTGAAACACTCTAGTTGTAGATTCTGCAAGAGGAGATTTTGAGCGCTTGAGGCCTAGGTGGAAAAGGAAATATCTTCAAATAAAAGCGAGACAGAGGCATTCTGACAAACATCTTTCTGATACGTGCATTCATCTCACAGATTTGAACTTTACTTTTGATAGAGCACTTTTGAAACTCTCTTTTTGTAGTATATGCAAGGAAACATGGAGTGGTTTGAGGCCTAACTTGGAAAGGGAAATATCTTCATAATAAAAACTAGACAGAAGCATTCTGAGAAATGCCTTTGTGACACATGCCATATTCTCACAGCGTTGAACTTTACATTTGATTAAGGAGTTTTGAAACACTCTTTTTGTAGATTCTGAAATTGCAGATTAGGAGTGAATTGATCATATGGTGGAAAAGAAATATCTTCATATAACAATGAGACAGAAGCACTCTGACAAACTCGTTTGTGATACGTGCATTCATCTCACAGAGTTTTAACTTTATTTTTGATAGAGCACTTTTGAAAGACTCTTTTCGTACTGTCTGCACGTGGACATTTTGAGCTGTTTGAGGCCTATGTTGGAAAAGAAAATATCTTCACATAAAAAACTAGAGAGAAGCATTCTAACAAACCCCTTTGTGATACGTGTATTCTTCTCACAGAGTTGAACTTTACTTTTGCTAGAGCAGTTTTTGAAACTCTCTTTTGGTAGTATCTGCAAGGCGACATTTGGATCTCTTTGAGGCCTGTCTTGAAAAGGGAAATATCTTCATATAAAAACTAGACAGAAGCATTCTGACAAACTACTTTGTGATGTGTGCATTGATGGCACAGAGTTGAACCTTACTTTTGATTGAGCACTCTTGAAACACTCTTTTTGGAGAATATGCAAGTGGATATTTGGAGCGCTTTGAGGCCTATCATGGAAAAGGAAAATATCTCCACATAAAAAACTACACAGAAGCATTTTTGACAAACTTCCTTGTTATGTTTGCATTCCTCACTCAGAGTTCAACCTTTCTTTTGATTGAACAGTTTTGAAACACTCTTTTTGTATTATCTTCAAGTGGACATTTGGAGTGCTTTGAAGCCTATGGTGAAAAGGACATATCTCACATAGAAACTACACAGGCATTCAAACAAATTTCTTTGTGATGTGTGCATTAACGTCACAGAGTTGAACCTTCCTTTTCATTGAGCAGTTTTTGAAACACTCTTTTTGTAGAAATATACAAGTGGAGAATTTGGAGGGCTTTGAGACCTAAATTGGAAAGAAGAAATGTCTTCACATAAAAAGTACACAGAAATATTCTGACAAACTTCTTTTGTGATGTGTGCATTCATCTCACAGAGGTGAACCTTACTTTTGATAGAGTAGCTTTTGAAACACTCTTTTTGTAGAAACTAACAAGGTGGATCATTGGGAGTGATTTGAGGCCCTATGGTGGGAAAAGGAAATATCTTCACATAAAAAACTAGACAGAACCATCTCTGGACAAACTATCTTTGTGATGTGTTGCATTAATGTCACAAATTTGAACCTTACTTCTTTGATTGAGAAGTTTTGAAACACTCTTTTTGTAGAATCTGCAAGTGTATATTTGGACCGTTTGAGGCCTATGGTGGAAAAAGTTATACGTTCACATAAAAACTACACAGAAGTATTCTGACAAACTTCTTTGAGATGTGTGCATCCATCTCACAGAGTTGAAACTTACTTTGGATAGAGTGGCTTTGAAACAGTCTTTTTGTAGAATCTGCAATTGGACATTTGAGCACTTTGAGGTCTGTGCTGGAAAAGGAAATATCTTCACATAAAAAACTAGATGGATTAATTCTGACAAATGCCTTTTTGATATGTGCATTCTTCTCATGGAGTTCAACTTTTCTTTTCATAACAGCAGTTTGAAAACTCCCATTTTTTAGTATCTGCAAGGGGACATTTGGAGCGTTGCGAGGCCTGTCTTGAAAATGGAAATATTTTCATATAAACTAGACAGAAGCATTCTGACAAACTTCTTTGTGATGTTTGCATTAATGTCACAGAGTTGAACCATGCTTTTGATTGAGCAATTTTGAAACACTCTTTTTGTAGAATATGCAAGTGGACATTGGGAGTGCTTTGAGGCCTATGGTGGAAAAAGTAATATCTTCACATAGAAACTACACAGAAGTATTCTGACAAACTACTTTGTGATGTGTGCATTCATCTCCACAGAGTTGAACCTTACTTTTGATAGAGCAGTTTTGAAACTCTCTTTTTGGAGAATCTGCCCTTGGACATTTGGAACAGTTTGGAGGCCTATGGTGGAAAAGTAAATATCTTCACTTTAAAACTAGACAGAAGCATTCTGACAAACTTCTTTGTAAATGTCTGCATTCGTTCTCACAGAGTTGAACCTTACCTTTGATAGAGCAGCTTTGAAACACTCTTTTTTGTAGAATCTGCATTTGGACATTTGGAGTTCTTTGAGGCTTATGGTGGAAAAAGAAACACCTTCACATAAAAATTACACAGAAGTATTCTGACAAACTCTTTGTGAAGTGTGCATTCATCCCATAGAATTTTACCTTACTTTTGACAGAGCATTTTGAAACACTCTTTTGTAGAATCTGCAACTGGACTTTAGGAGCGCTTTGAGGACTATGGTGGAAAAATAAATATCTTCACCAAAAGACTAGACAGAAGCATTCTGACAAACGCCTTTGTGATATGTGCATTCCTCTCACATAGTTGAGCTTTACTTTTGATAGAGCTGTTTTTGAAACTCACTTTTTGTATTATCTGCAAGGGGACATTTGGAGCGTTTTGAAGCCTATCTTGGAAAGGGAAATATCTTCATATAAAAACTAGACAGAAGCATTCTGACAAACTTCTTCATGATGTGTGCATTAATGTCACAGATTTGAAACTTACTTTTGATTGAGCCATATGGAAACATTCTTTTTGTAGAATCTGAAAGTGGACAGTTGGAGCACATTGAGGCTCATGGTGGAAAAAGAAAACACCTTCACTTAAAAATTACACAGAAGTTTTCTGACAAATTACTTTGTCATATGTGCATTCATCACACAGAGTTTAACCTTACTTTTGATAGAGTAGCTTTGAAACACTCTTTTTTGTAGAATCTGCAAGTGGACTTTTGGGAGTGCTTTGAGGACTGTGGAGGAAAAAGAAATATCTTCACGTAAAAACTACACAGAAGCATTCTGACAAATATTTTGTGATTTGCGCATTCATCTCACAGAGTTGAACTTTAATTTTGAGAGAGCAGCTTTGAAACACGCTTGTTTTAGAATCTGCAAGTGGACGTTTGGAGCGGTTTGAGGCCTAGGGTTGAAAAGGAAATATCTGCTCATAAAAACTAGACAGAAGCATTCTGACAAACTCCTTTGTGATGTGTGCATTGCATCTCACAGAGGTTGAACCTTATTTTTGATAGAGCAGCTTTGAAACACTCTTTTTGTAGAATCTGCAAGTGGACATTTTGACGCGCTTTGAGGCCTACGTGGAAAAGGAAATATCTTTACATAAAAACTAGACAGAAACATTCCTGTCTAACTTCTTTGTGATGTGTGTATTCATCTCACAGAGTCGAACCTTACTTTGATAGAGCAGCTTTTGAAACAATCTTTTTGTATAATCTGCAAGTGGACATTTGGAAGCACTTTGAGGCCTACAGTGGAAAAGGAAATATCTTCACATAAAAAACTAGACAGAAGAATTCTGATAATCGCCTTTGTGATACGTGCAATTCTTCTCACAGAGTTGAACTTTCCTTTTGACAGAGGCATTTTTTGAACTCTGTTTTTGTAGCATCTGTAAGGCGACATTTAGAGTGGTTTGGAGCCTGTCTTGAAAAGGGAAATATATTCATATAAAAACTAAATAGAAGCATTCCTCACAAACTTCTTAGTGATGTGTGCATTAAAGTCACAGAGTTGAATCTTATTTTTGATTGAGCACTTTTGAAACACTGTTTTTGTAACATCTGCACGTGGACACTTGGAGAACTTTGAGGCCTATGATTAAAAAAATAATATCTTCACATAAAAACTAGACATAAGCATTCTAACAAATGCATTTTTGATACATACATTCTTCTCACAGAGTTGAACTTTACTTTTGATAGAGCAGTTTTGAAACTCTCTTTTTGTAGTATCTGCAGGGGAACATTTTTGATCTCTTTGAGGCCTGTCTTGGAAAGGGAAATATCTTCATATACAAACTAGATAGAAGCATTGTGACAAACTTCTTTGTGATTTGTGCATTAATGTCACAGAGTTGAACCTTACTTATGATTGAGCAGTTTTGAAAAGTATTTTTGTAGAATCTGGTAGTAGAAATTTAGAGTTCTTTGAGGATTATGGTGGAAAAATAAATATCATCACAAAGAAGCGAGATAGAAGTATTCCGTCAAACTTCTTTGTGATGTGTGCATTCATCTCCAAGTGTTGAAATTTACTTTTATAGAGCATCTTTGAAAAACTCTTTTTGTAGTGTCTGCAAGTGGGCATTGGGAGCAGTTTGAGGCCTATCGTGGAAAAGGGAATATCTTCACATAAAAACTAGACAGAAGCATTCAAACAAACCTTTTATAACATGTGCGTTCATCCCACACAGTTTGAACCTTACTTTTGCTAGAGTAGTTTAGAAACACTCTTTTGTAGAATCTGCAGCTGGACAATTGGAGCACTTTGAGGCCTACGGTGGAAAAGGAAATATCTTCACCTTAAAAACTAGACAGAAGCATTGTAACAAATGCCTTTGTGACACGTGCATTCTTCTCACAGAATTGAACTTTACTTTTGATAGAGCAGTTTTGAAACTCACTTTTTGTAGTATCTGCAAGGGGACATTTAGAGCAGTTTGAGGCCTATCTTGGAAAGGGAAATATCTTCCTAAGAAAGCTAGACAGAAGCCATTCTGACAAACTTTTTATGATGTGTGCATTCATCTCACCGATTGAACCTTACTTTTGATAGAGCAGTTTTGAAACACTCTTTTCATAGAATCTGCAAGTGGACATTTGGATCGCCTGGAGGCCTATGGTGAAAAGGAAACATCTTCACATAAAAACTAGAAAGAACATTCTGAAAATTTCTTTGTGATGTGTGCATTCATCTCACAGAGTTGAACCTTACCTTTGATAGGGAAGCTTTGAAACATTCTTTTGTAGAATCTGCAGTTGGACATTTGGGAGCGCCTTGAGGCCTCCAGTGGAAAAGGTAGTATCTTCACATAAAAACTAGACAGAAGCTTCTGACAAATATTTTGTGATGTGTGCAATTCATCTCACAGAGATTGAACCTTACTTTTGATAGCAAATTTGGAAACACTCTATTTGTAGATTCAGCAAGTGGAGATTTTGGAGCGTTTTGAGGCCTATGGTGGAAAAGGTAATATCTTCAATAAAAAATGAGACAGAAGCATTCCTGACAAACTGCACTGTGATACGCTGCATTCATCTGACAGATTTAAACTTTACATTTAATAGAGCATTTGTGAAACTCTCTTCTTTTAGTAATGCAAGGGAACATTTGGAGCCGTTTTGAGGCCTAACTTAAAAAAAATGGAAATAGCTTCATATAAAAATAGACAGAAGCGTTCTGAGAAATGCCTTTGTGATATGTGCAGTGTTCTCACCGAGGTCAACTTTACTTTTGATAGAGCAGTTTTTGAAACTCTTTTTGTGTTATCTACAAGGAGACATTTGCAGCTTTTTGAGGCCTATGTTGGAAGGGAAATAACTTCATATAAAAACTAGACAGAAGCATTTTAACAAACTTTTTTTGTGATGTGTGCATAAACGTCACAGAGTTGAACCTTGCATTTGATTGAGCAGTTTTAAACACTCTTTTTGTATGAAATATGCAAGTGGACATTTGGAGCGCTTTGAGGACTATGGTGCAGAAAGAAATATCTTCATTATAAAAACTACACAGAAGAATTCTGACAAACTTCTTGTGATGTGTGTGCATCATCTCAGAGTTGAAACATTTCACTTTGAATAGAACAGCTTTGAAACACTCATTTTTGTAGGATCTGAAAGGGGACATTGAGGAGTGTTTTGAGGCCTATCTTGTAATGGAAAATATCTTTATATAAAAAACTAGACAGAAGCAATCAAATTTCTTTGTGATGTGATGTGGGCATTAACGTCACAGAGTTCAACCTTATTTTCACTGTGCAATTTTGAAACACTCTTTTTGTAGAATATGCAAGTGGAGATTGGAGTGCTTTGAGGCCTAAATTGCAAAAAAGAAATATCTTCACATAAAATCTACACAGAAATATTCTGAAAAACTTCTTTGTGATGTGTGCATTCATCTAACAGAGTTTAACCTTATTTTGGATAGAGCAGCATTGAAACATTCTTCTTTCAGTATCTGCAAGTGGGGCATTTGGAGTGGTTTGACACCTATGGTGGAAAAGGATTTCCTTTTTTATCTTCACATAAAAACTAGACAAAAGCATTCTGACAAACTTATTTGTCATGTATGCATTCTCTCACCGAGTTGAAACCTTTCTTTGATAGAGCTGCTTTTAAACACTGTTTTTGTAAGAATCTGCAATTGGGACATTTGGAGCAATTGTGCCTAACTGTGGAAAAGGAAATATCTCACATAAAAACTAGACACAAGCATTCTAACAAATGCCTTTGTGATATGTACATTATTCTCACGGTGTTGAACTTTACTTTTGATAGAGCAGCTTTGAAGCACTCTTTTTTGAGAATCTGCAAGATGACATTTGGAGCGTTTTGAGGCCTATGGTGGAAAAGGAAATATCTTCACATAAAAACTAGACAGAAGCATTCTGACAAACTACTTTGTGAGGTGTGCATGCATCTCACAGAGCTGAAACTTACTTTTGATAGAGCGGCTTTGAAACTCTCTTTTTGTAGAATCTGCAATTGGACATTTTGAGTGCTTTGAGGCCTATGGTTGAAAGGGAAATATCTTCACATAAAAAATAGACAGAAACATTCTGACTAACTTCTTTGTGAAGTGTGTGTATTCATCTCACAGAGTTGAACCTTACTTTTGATAGAGCAGCTTTGAAACAATCTTTTTGTAGAATCTGCAAGTGGACATTTGCAGTGCTTTGAGGCCTACGGTGAAAAAGGAAATATCTTCATATAAAAACTAGACAGAAGAATTCTGATAATCACCTTTGTCATACGTGCTTTCCTCACAGAGTTGAGCTTTACTTTTGATAGAGCAGTTTTGAAACTCTCTTTTTGTAGTATCTGCAAGGGGACATTTGGAGCAGTTTGAGGCCTATCTTGGAAAGGGAAATATCTTCCTAAGAAAGCTAGACAGAAGCATTCTGACAAACTTCATTATGATGTGTGCATTCATCTCACCAAGTTGAACCTTACTTTTGATACAGCAGTTTTGAAACACTCTTTGTAGAATCTGCAAGTGGATATTTGGAGCGCCTTGAGGCCTATGGTGGAAAAGGAAATATCTTCACATAAAAACTAGAAAGAAATATTCTGACAAATTTCTTTGTGATGTGTGCACTTATCTCACAGAGTTGAACCTTACCTTTGATTGGGAAGCTTTGAAACATTCTTTTGTAGAATCTGCAGTTGGACATTTGGAGTGCCTTGAGGCCTCCAGTGGAAAAGATAGTATCTTCACATAAAAACTAGACAGAAGCATTCTGACAAACTTCTTTGTGATGTGTGCATTAATGTCACAGAGTTGAACCTTTCTTTTGATTGAGCAGTTTTGAAACACTGTTTTTGTAGAATCTGCAAGTGGATATTTGGAGCGTTTTGAGGCCTATGGGGAAAAAGCTATACTTTCACATAAAAACTACACAGGAATATTCTGACAATCTTCTTTGAGATGTGTGCATTCATCTCACAGAGTTGAACTTTACTTTTGATTGAGCAGCTTTGAAGCACTCTTTTTTGAGAATCTGCAAGAGGACATTTGGAGCAGTTTGAGGCCTATGGTGGAAAAGGAAATATCTTCACATAAAAACTAGACTGAAGAATTCTGACAAATGCCTTTGTGATACATGTATTCTTCTCATGGAGCTGAACTTTACTTTTGATACAGCAGTTTTGAAACTCCCATTGTGTAGTATCTGCAAGGGGACATTTGGAGAGTTTTCAGGCCTGTCTTGAAAAGAGAAATATCTTCATATAAAACTAGACAGAAGCATTCTGACAAACTTCTTTGTGATGTTTGCATTAATGTCAGAGAGTAGAACCTTACTTTTGATTGAGTAGTTTTGAAACACTCTTTTTGTAGAATATGCAAATGGACATTGCGAGTGCTTTGAGGCCTATGGTGGAAAAAGTAATATCTTCACATAACAACTACACAGAAGTATTCTGACAAACTTCTTTGTGATGTGTGCATTCATCTCACAGATTTGAACCTTACTTTTGACAGAGCAGTTTTGAAACACTCTTTTTGGAGAATCTGCATTTGGACATTTGGAGCAGTTTGAGGCCTATGGTGGAAAAGTAAATATCTTCACATAAAAACTAGATAGAGGCATACTGACAAACTATATTGTGATGTGTGCATGCATCTCACAGAGTTGTATTTTACTTTTGATGGAGCAGCTTTGAAATACTCTTTTTGCAGAATCTGAAATTGGACATTTGGAGCGCTTTGAAGCCTACGGTTGAAAAGGAAATATCTTCACATAAAAACTAGAGAGAATCATTCGGACAAACTCCTTTCTGATACGTGCATTCTCCTCACAGAGTTGAACTTAATGTTGATAGAGCAGTTTTCAAACTCTCTTTTTGTATTATCTGCAAGGGGACAATTGCAGCATTTTCTGGCCTATCTTGGAAAGGGAAATGTCTTCATATAAAAACTGCACAGTATTATTCTGACAAACTTCTTGGTGATGTGTTCATTCACCTCAGAGTGTTTAACCTTACTGTTGATAGAGCACCATTGAAACACTCTTTTTGTAGAATCTGCAAGTGGACATTTGTAGTGCTTTGAGGACTATGGTGGAAATAGAAATATCTTCTCATAAAAACTACACAGAAGTATTCTGACAAACTTCTTTTTGATGTGTGCATCCATCTCACAGAGTTGAACCTTACTTTTGATTGAGCAGTTTTGAAACCCTCTTATGTAGAATCTGCAAGTGGAAATTTGTAGTGTTTTGAGGCCTATGGAGGAAAAAGGAATAAATTCACATAAAAACTACACAGAAGTATTCTGACAAACTACTTTGAGATGTGTACATTCATCTCACAGAGTTGAACCTTACTTTTCATAGAGCAGCTTCGAAACACTCTTTTTGTTGAATCTGCAAGTGGACATTTGGAGCAGTTTGAGGCCTATGGTGGAAAAGGAAATATCTACACATAAAAACTACACAGAGGAATTCTTTTTTTTTTCACTTTTCTTACTGTGTTTATTCCTTTTTTCATTTTATTATTATTTTTATTATTATACTTTAGGTTTTAGGGTACATGTGCACAATGTGCAGGTTTGTTACATATGTATCCATGTGCCATGTTGATTTTCTGCACCCATTAACTCATCATTTAGCATTAGGTATATCTCCTAATGCTGTCCCTCACCCCTTCCCCCAACCCACAACAGTCTCCAGAGTGTGATGTTCCCATTCCTGTGTCCATGAGTTCTCATTGTTCAATTCCCACCTGTGACTGAGAACATACAGTATTTGGTTTTTTGTCCTTGCAGTAGTTTACTGAGAATGATGGTTTCCAGCTTCATCCATGTCCTACAAAGGACATGAACTCATCATTTTTTATGGCTGCATAGTATTCCATGGTGTATATGTGACACATTTTCTTAATCCAGTCTATCGTTGTTGGACATTTGGGTTACTTCCAACTCTGCTATTGTGAATGCTGCCACAATAAACATACGTGTGCATGTGTCTTTATAGCAGCATGATTTATAGTCCTTTGAGTATATACCCAGTAATGAGATGGCTGGGTCAAATGGTATTTCTAGTTCTATATCCCTGAGGAATCGCCACACTGACTGCCACAATGGTTGAACTAGTTGATAGTCCCACCAACAGTGTAAAAGTGTTCCTATTTCTCCACATCCTCTCCAACACCTGTTGTTTCCTGACTTTTTAATGATGGCCATTCTAACTGGTGTGTGATGGTATCTCATTGTGGTTTTGATTTGCATTTCTCTGATGGCCAGTGATGATGAGCATTTTTTCATGTGTTTTTTGGCTGCATAAATGTCTTCTTTTGATAAGTGTCTGTTCATGTCCTTTGCCCACTTTTTGATGGGTTGTTTGTTTTTTTCTTGTAAATTTGTTTGAGTTCATTGTAGATTTGGATATTAGCCCTTTGTCAGATGAGTAGGTTGTGAAAATTTTCTCCCATTCTGTAGGTTGTCTCTTCACTCTGATGGTAGTTTCTTTTGCTGTGCAGAAGCTCTTTAGTTTAAGTAGATCCCATTTGTCAATTTTGGCTTTTGTTGCCATTGCTTTTGGTGTTTTAGACATGAAGTCCTTGCCCATGCCTATGTCCTGAATGGTATTGCCTATGTTTTTGGTAGGATTTTAATGATTTTAGGTCTAACATTTAAGTCTTTAATCCATCTTGAATAAATTTTTGTATAAGGTGTAAGGAAGAGATCCAGTTTCAGCTTTCTACATATGGCTAGCCAGTTTTCCCAGCAACAGCACCATTTATTAAATAGGGAATCCTTTCCCCATTGCTTGTTTTTGTCAGGTTTGTCAAAGATCAGATAGTTGTAGATATGTGCATTATTTCTGAGGGCTGTGTTCTGGTTCCATTGATCTATGTCTCTGTTGTGGTACCAGTACCATGCTGTTTTGGTTACTGTAGCCTTGTAGTATAGTTTGAAGTCAGGTAGCGTGATGCCTCCAGCTTTGTTCTTTTGGCTTAGGATTGACTTGGCAATGCAGGCTCTTTTTTGGTTCCATTTAAAGTAGTTTTTTCCAGTTCTGTGAAGAAAGTCATTGGTAGCTTGATGGGGATGGCATTGAATCTATAAATTACCTTGGGCAGTATGGCCATTTTCATGATATTGATTCTTCCAACCCATGAGCATGGAATGCTCTTCCATTTGTTTGTATCCTCTTTTATTTCATTGAGCAGTGGTTTGTAGTTCTCCTTGAAGAGGTCCTTCACATCCCTTGTAAGTTGGATACCTAGGCATTTTATTCTCTTTGAAGCAATTGTGAATGGGAGTTCAGTCATGATTTGGCTCAAAACCGCTCAACTACATGGAAACTGAACAACCTGTTCCTGAATGACTATTGGGTACATAATGAAATGAAGGCAGAAATAAAGATGTTCTTTGAAACCAATGAGAACAAAGACACAACATACCAGAATATCTGGGACACATTCAAAGCAGTGTGTAGAGGGAAATTTATAGCACTAAATGCCCACAAGAGAAAGCAGGAAAGATCCAAAATTGACACCCTAACATCACAATTAAAAGAACTAGAAAAGCAAGAGCAAACACATTCAAAGGCTAGCAGAAGGCTCGAAATAACTAAAATCAGAACAGAACTGAAGGAAATAGAGACACAAAAAACCCTTCAAAAAATTAATGAATCCAGAAGATAGTTGTTTGGAAAGATTAACAAAATTGATAGACCACTAGCAAGACTAATAAAGAGGAAAAGAGAAGAATCAAATAGATGCAATAAAAAATGAAAGAGGGGATATCACCACTGATCCCACAGAAATACAATCTACCATCAGAGAATACTACAAACACCTCTATGCAAATAAACTAGAAAATCTAGAAGAAATGGATAAATTCCTTGACAAATACACACTCCCAAGTCTAAACCAGGAAGAACTTGAATCTCTGAATAGACCAATAACAGGCTCTGAAATTGTGGC
>NW_022097767.1:0-16060 GCF_006542625.1 Nomascus leucogenys
ACTGCTCAATCAAAAGTAAGCTTCAACTCTGTTAGTTGAATGCACAGAACAGAAAGAAGTTTCACAAATGCTTCTGTGTAGTTTTATTTGAAGATATTCCTTTTCCACTATAGGCCCTTAGCGCTCGAATGTCCACTTGCAGTTTCTACAGAAAGAGTGTTTCAGAACTGCTCAATCAAAAGTAAGCTTCAACTCTGTTAGTTGAATGCACAGAACAGAAAGAAGTTTCACAGAATGCTTCTGTGTAGTTTTATTTGAAGATATTCCTTTTCCACTATAGGCCCTTAGCGCTCAGAATGTCCACTTGCAGTTTCTACAGAAAGAGTGTTTCAGAACTGCTCAATCAAAAGTAAGCTTCAACTCTGTTAGTTAATGCACAGAACAGAAAGAAGTTTCACAAATGCTTCTGTGTAGTTTTTATTTGAAGATATTCCTTTTTCCACTATAGGCCCTTAGCGCTCCGAATGTCCACTTGCAGTTTCTACAGAAAGAGTGTTTCAGAACTGCTCAATCAAAAGTAAGCTTCAACTCTGTAGTTGAATGCACAGAACAGAAAGAAGTTTCACAAATGCTTCTGTGTAGTTTTTATTTGAAGATATTCCTTTTTCCACTATAGGCCCTTAGCGCTCGAATGTCCACTTGCAGTTTCTACAGAAAGAGTGTTTCAGAACTGCTCAATCAAAAGTAAGCTTCAACTCTGTTAGTTGAATGCACAGAACAGAAAGAAGTTTCACAGAATGCTTCTGTGTAGTTTTTATTTGAAGATATTCCTTTTTCCACTATAGGCCCTTAGCGCTCAGAATGTCCACTTGCAGTTTCTACAGAAAGAGTGTTTCAGAACTGCTCAATCAAAAGTAAGCTTCAACTCTGTTAGTTGAATGCACAGAACAGAAAAAGTTTCACAGAATGCTTCTGTGTAGTTTTTATTTGAAGATATTCCTTTTTCCACTATAGGCCCTTAGCGCTCAATGTCCACTTGCAGTTTCTACAGAAAGAGTGTTTCAGAACTGCTCAATCAAAAGTAAGCTTCAACTCTGTTAGTTGAATGCACAGAACAGAAAGAAGTTTCACAGAATGCTTCTGTGTAGTTTTTATTTGAAGATATTCCTTTTTCCACTATAGGCCCTTAGCGCTCACGAATGTCCACTTCAGTTTCTACAGAAAGAGTGTTTCAGAACTGCTCAATCAAAAGTAAGCTTCAACTCTGTTAGTGAATGCACAGAACAGAAAGAAGTTTCACAGAATGCTTCTGTGTAGTTTTTATTTGAAGATATTCCTTTTTCCACTATAGGCCCTTAGCGCTCGAATGTCCACTTGCAGTTTCTACAGAAAGAGTGTTTCAGAACTGCTCAATCAAAAGTAAGCTTCAACTCTGTAGTTAATGCACAGAACAGAAAGAAGTTTCACAAATGCTTCTGTGTAGTTTTTATTTGAAGATATTCCTTTTTCCACTATAGGCCCTTAGCGCTCAGAATGTCCACTTGCAGTTTCTACAGAAAGAGTGTTTCAGAACTGCTCAATCAAAAGTAAGCTTCAACTCTGTTAGTTGAATGCACAGAACAGAAAGAAGTTTCACAGAATGCTTCTGTGTAGTTTTTATTTGAAGATATTCCTTTTTCCACTATAGGCCCAGCGCTCGAATGTCCACTTGCAGTTTCTACAGAAAGAGTGTTTCAGAACTGCTCAATCAAAAGTAAGCTTCAACTCTGTTAGTTGAATGCACAGAACAGAAAGAAGTTTCACAGAATGCTTCTGTGTAGTTTTTATTTGAAGATATTCCTTTTTCCACTATAGGCCCTTAGCGCTCCGAATGTCCACTTGCAGTTTCTACAGAAAGAGTGTTTCAGAACTGCTCAATCAAAAGTAAGCTTCAACTCTGTTAGTTGAATGCACAGAACAGAAAGAAGTTTCACAGAATGCTTCTGTGTAGTTTTTATTTGAAGATATTCCTTTTTCCACTATAGGCCCTTAGCGCTCAGAATGTCCACTTGCAGTTTCTACAGAAAGAGTGTTTCAGAACTGCTCAATCAAAAGTAAGCTTCAACTCTGTTAGTTGAATGCACAGAACAGAAAGAAGTTTCACAGAATGCTTCTGTGTAGTTTTTATTTGAAGATATTCCTTTTTCCACTATAGGCCCTTAGCGCTCAGAATGTCCACTTGCAGTTTCTACAGAAAGAGTGTTTCAGAACTGCTCAATCAAAAGTAAGCTTCAACTCTGTTAGTTGAATGCACAGAACAGAAAGAAGTTTCACAGAATGCTTCTGTGTAGTTTTTATTTGAAGATATTCCTTTTTCCACTATAGGCCCTTAGCGCTCGAATGTCCACTTGCAGTTTCTACAGAAAGAGTGTTTCAGAACTGCTCAATCAAAAGTAAGCTTCAACTCTGTTAGTTGAATGCACAGAACAGAAAGAAGTTTCACAGAATGCTTCTGTGTAGTTTTTATTTGAAGATATTCCTTTTTCCACTATAGGCCCTTAGCGCAGAATGTCCACTTGCAGTTTCTACAGAAAGAGTGTTTCAGAACTGCTCAATCAAAAGTAAGCTTCAACTCTGTTAGTTGAATGCACAGAACAGAAAGAAGTTTCACGAATGCTTCTGTGTAGTTTTTATTTGAAGATATTCCTTTTTCCACTATAGGCCCTTAGCGCTCGAATGTCCACTTGCAGTTTCTACAGAAAGAGTGTTTCAGAACTGCTCAATCAAAAGTAAGCTTCAACTCTGTTAGTTGAATGCACAGAACAGAAAGAAGTTTCACAGAATGCTTCTGTGTAGTTTTTATTTGAAGATATTCCTTTCCACTATAGGCCCTTAGCGCTCCGAATGTCCACTTGCAGTTTCTACAGAAAGAGTGTTTCAGAACTGCTCAATCAAAAGTAAGCTTCAACTCTGTTAGTTGAATGCACAGAACAGAAAGAAGTTTCACAGAATGCTTCTGTGTAGTTTTTATTTGAAGATATTCCTTTTTCCACTATAGGCCCTTAGCGCTCCGAATGTCCACTTGCAGTTTCTACAGAAAGAGTGTTTCAGAACTGCTCAATCAAAAGTAAGCTTCAACTCTGTTAGTTGAATGCACAGAACAGAAAGAAGTTTCACAAATGCTTCTGTGTAGTTTTTATTTGAAGATATTCCTTTTTCCACTATAGGCCCTTAGCGCTCCGAATGTCCACTTGCAGTTTCTACAGAAAGAGTGTTTCAGAACTGCTCAATCAAAAGTAAGCTTCAACTCTGTTAGTTGAATGCACAGAACAGAAAGAAGTTTCACAGAATGCTTCTGTGTAGTTTTTATTTGAAGATATTCCTTTTTCCACTATAGGCCCTTAGCGCTCAGAATGTCCACTTGCAGTTTCTACAGAAAGAGTGTTTCAGAACTGCTCAATCAAAAGTAAGCTTCAACTCTGTTAGTTGAATGCACAGAACAGAAAAAGTTTCACAGAATGCTTCTGTGTAGTTTTTATTTGAAGATATTCCTTTTTCCACTATAGGCCCTTAGCGCTCAATGTCCACTTGCAGTTTCTACAGAAAGAGTGTTTCAGAACTGCTCAATCAAAAGTAAGCTTCAACTCTGTTAGTTGAATGCACAGAACAGAAAGAAGTTTCACAGAATGCTTCTGTGTAGTTTTTATTTGAAGATATTCCTTTTTCCACTATAGGCCCTTAGCGCTCGAATGTCCACTTCAGTTTCTACAGAAGAGTGTTTCAGAACTGCTCAATCAAAAGTAAGCTTCAACTCTGTAGTTTAATGCACAGAACAGAAAGAAGTTTCACAAAATGCTTCTGTGTAGTTTTTATTTGAAGATATTCCTTTTTCCACTATAGGCCCTTAGCGCTCGAATGTCCTTGCAGTTTCTACAGAAAGAGTGTTTCAGAACTGCTCAATCAAAAGTAAGCTTCAACTCTGTTAGTTGAATGCACAGAACAGAAAGAAGTTTCACAAATGCTTCTGTGTAGTTTTTATTTGAAGATATTCCTTTTCCACTATAGGCCCTTAGCGCTCAGAATGTCCACTTGCAGTTTCTACAGAAAGAGTGTTTCAGAACTGCTCAATCAAAAGTAAGCTTCAACTCTGTTAGTTGAATGCACAGAACAGAAAGAAGTTTCACAGAATGCTTCTGTGTAGTTTTTATTTGAAGATATTCCTTTTTCCACTATAGGACCCTTAGCGCTCCGAATGTCCACTTGCAGTTTCTACAGAAAGAGTGTTTCAGAACTGCTCAATCAAAAGTAAGCTTCAACTCTGTAAGTTGAATGCACAGAACAGAAAGAAGTTTCACAGAATGCTTCTGTGTAGTTTTTATTTGAAGATATTCCTTTTTCCACTATAGGCCCTTAGCGCTCCGAATGTCCACTGCAGTTTCTACAGAAAGAGTGTTTCAGAACTGCTCAATCAAAAGTAAGCTTCAACTCTGTTAGTTTAATGCACAGAACAGAAAGAAGTTTCACAGAATGCTTCTGTGTAGTTTTTATTTGAAGATATTCCTTTTTCCACTATAGGCCCTTAGCGCTCAGGATGTCCACTTGCAGTTTCTACAGAAAGAGTGTTTCAGAACTGCTCAATCAAAAGTAAGCTTCAACTCTGTTAGTTGAATGCACAGAACAGAAAGAAGTTTCACAGAATGCTTCTGTGTAGTTTTTATTTGAAGATATTCCTTTTTCCACTATAGGCCCTTAGCGCTCAGAATGTCCACTTGCAGTTTCTACAGAAAGAGTGTTTCAGAACTGCTCAATCAAAAGTAAGCTTCAACTCTGTTAGTTGAATGCACAGAACAGAAAGAAGTTTCACAGAATGCTTCTGTGTAGTTTTATTTGAAGATATTCCTTTTTCCACTATAGGCCCTTAGCGCTCGAATGTCCACTTGCAGTTTCTACAGAAAAGTGTTTCAGAACTGCTCAATCAAAAGTAAGCTTCAACTCTGTTAGTTGAATGCACAGAACAGAAAGAAGTTTCACAGAATGCTTCTGTGTAGTTTTTATTTGAAGATATTCCTTTTTCCACTATAGGCCCTTAGCGCAGAATGTCCACTTGCAGTTTCTACAGAAAGAGTGTTTCAGAACTGCTCAATCAAAAGTAAGCTTCAACTCTGTTAGTTGAATGCACAGAACAGAAAGAAGTTTCACAGAATGCTTCTGTGTAGTTTTATTTGAAGATATTCCTTTTTCAACTATAGGCCCTTAGCGCTCGAATGTCCACTTGCAGTTTCTACAGAAAGAGTGTTTCAGAACTGCTCAATCAAAAGTAAGCTTCAACTCTGTTAGTTGAATGCACAGAACAGAAAGAAGTTTCACAGAATGCTTCTGTGTAGTTTTATTTGAAGATATTTTTTTCCCACTATAGGCCCTTAGCGCTCAGAATGTCCACTTGCAGTTTCTACAGAAAGAGTGTTTCAGAACTGCTCAATCAAAAGTAAGCTTCAACTCTGTTAGTTGAATGCACAGAACAGAAAGAAGTTTCACAGAATGCTTCTGTGTAGTTTTTATTTGAAGATATTCCTTTTTCCACTATAGGCCCCTTAGCGCTCAAAAAGTCCACTTGCAGTTTCTACAGAAAGAGTGTTTCAGAACTGCTCAATCAAAAGTAAGCTTCAACTCTGTTAGTTGAATGCACAGAACAGAAGAAGTTTCACAAATGCTTCTGTGTAGTTTTTATTTGAAGATATTCCTTTTTCCACTATAGGCCCTTAGCGTCCGAATGTCCACTTGCAGTTTCTACAGAAAGAGTGTTTCAGAACTGCTCAATCAAAAGTAAGCTTCAACTCTGTTAGTTGAATGCACAGAACAGAAAGAAGTTTCACAGAATGCTTCTGTGTAGTTTTTATTTGAAGATATTCCTTTTTCCACTATAGGCCACTTAGCGCTCAGAATGTCCACTTGCAGTTTCTACAGAAAGAGTGTTTCAGAACTGCTCAATCAAAAGTAAGCTTCAACTCTGTTAGTTGAATGCACAGAACAGAAAAGTTTCACAGAATGCTTCTGTGTAGTTTTTATTTGAAGATATTTTTTTCCACTATAGGCCCTTAGCGCTCAAATGTCCACTTCAGTTTCTACAGAAAGAGTGTTTCAGAACTGCTCAATCAAAAGTAAGCTTCAACTCTGTTAGTTAATGCACAGAACAGAAAGTTTCACAGAATGCTTCTGTGTAGTTTTTATTTGAAGATATTCCTTTTTCCACTATAGGCCCTTAGCGTCAAAGTCCACTTGCAGTTTCTACAGAAAGAGTGTTTCAGAACTGCTCAATCAAAAGTAAGCTTCAACTCTGTAGTTAATGCACAGAACAGAAAGAAGTTTCACAAATGCTTCTGTGTAGTTTTTATTTGAAGATATTCCTTTTTCCACTATAGGCCCTTAGCGCTCGAATGTCCACTTGCAGTTTCTACAGAAAGAGTGTTTCAGAACTGCTCAATCAAAAGTAAGCTTCAACTCTGTAGTTGAATGCACAGAACAGAAAGAAGTTTCACAGAATGCTTCTGTGTAGTTTTTATTTGAAGATATTCCTTTTTCCACTATAGGCCCTTAGCGCTCGAATGTCCACTTGCAGTTTCTACAGAAAGAGTGTTTCAGAACTGCTCAATCAAAAGTAAGCTTCAACTCTGTAGTTGAATGCACAGAACAGAAAGAAGTTTCACAGAATGCTTCTGTGTAGTTTTTATTTGAAGATATTCCTTTTTCCACTATAGGCCCTTAGCGCTCGAATGTCCTTCTGCAGTTTCTACAGAAAGAGTGTTTCAGAACTGCTCAATCAAAAGTAAGCTTCAACTCTGTAGTTGAATGCACAGAACAGAAAGAAGTTTCACAAATGCTTCTGTGTAGTTTTTATTTGAAGATATTCCTTTTTCCACTATAGGCCCTTAGCGCTCAGAATGTCCACTTGCAGTTTCTACAGAAAGAGTGTTTCAGAACTGCTCAATCAAAAGTAAGCTTCAACTCTGTTAGTTGAATGCACAGAACAGAAAGAAGTTTCACAGAATGCTTCTGTGTAGTTTTTATTTGAAGATATTCCTTTTTCCACTATAGGCCCTTGCGCTCGAATGTCCACTTGCAGTTTCTACAGAAAGAGTGTTTCAGAACTGCTCAATCAAAAGTAAGCTTCAACTCTGTTAGTTGAATGCACAGAACAGAAAGAAGTTTCACAGAATGCTTCTGTGTAGTTTTTATTTGAAGATATTCCTTTTTCCACTATAGGCCCTTAGCGCTCCGAATGTCCTTGCAGTTTCTACAGAAAGAGTGTTTCAGAACTGCTCAATCAAAAGTAAGCTTCAACTCTGTTAGTTGAATGCACAGAACAGAAAGAAGTTTCACAGAATGCTTCTGTGTAGTTTTTATTTGAAGATATTCCTTTTTCCACTATAGGCCCTTAGCGCTCAGAATGTCCACTTGCAGTTTCTACAGAAAGAGTGTTTCAGAACTGCTCAATCAAAAGTAAGCTTCAACTCTGTTAGTTGAATGCACAGAACAGAAAGAAGTTTCACAGAATGCTTCTGTGTAGTTTTTATTTGAAGATATTCCTTTTTCCACTATAGGCCCTTAGCGCTCGAATGTCCACTTGCAGTTTCTACAGAAAGAGTGTTTCAGAACTGCTCAATCAAAAGTAAGCTTCAACTCTGTTAGTTGAATGCACAGAACAGAAAGAAGTTTCACAGAATGCTTCTGTGTAGTTTTTATTTGAAGATATTCCTTTTCCACTATAGGCCCTTAGCGCTCAGAATGTCCACTTGCAGTTTCTACAGAAAGAGTGTTTCAGAACTGCTCAATCAAAAGTAAGCTTCAACTCTGTTAGTTGAATGCACAGAACAGAAAGAAGTTTCACAGAATGCTTCTGTGTAGTTTTTATTTGAAGATATTCCTTTTTCCACTATAGGCCCTTAGCGCTCGAATGTCCACTTGCAGTTTCTACAGAAAGAGTGTTTCAGAACTGCTCAATCAAAAGTAAGCTTCAACTCTGTTAGTTGAATGCACAGAACAGAAAGAAGTTTCACAGAATGCTTCTGTGTAGTTTTATTTGAAGATATTCCTTTTTCCACTATAGGCCCTTAGCGCTCCGAATGTCCACTTGCAGTTTCTACAGAAAGAGTGTTTCAGAACTGCTCAATCAAAAGTAAGCTTCAACTCTGTTAGTTGAATGCACAGAACAGAAAGAAGTTTCACAGAATGCTTCTGTGTAGTTTTTATTTGAAGATATTCCTTTTTCCACTATAGGCCCTTAGCGCTCAGAATGTCCACTTGCAGTTTCTACAGAAAGAGTGTTTCAGAACTGCTCAATCAAAAGTAAGCTTCAACTCTGTTAGTTGAATGCACAGAACAGAAAGAAGTTTCACAGAATGCTTCTGTGTAGTTTTTATTTGAAGATATTCCTTTTTCCACTATAGGCCCTTAGCGCTCGAATGTCCACTTGCAGTTTCTACAGAAAGAGTGTTTCAGAACTGCTCAATCAAAAGTAAGCTTCAACTCTGTTAGTTGAATGCACAGAACAGAAAGAAGTTTCACAAATGCTTCTGTGTAGTTTTTATTTGAAGATATTCCTTTTTCCACTATAGGCCCTTAGCGCTCGAATGTCCACTTGCAGTTTCTACAGAAAGAGTGTTTCAGAACTGCTCAATCAAAAGTAAGCTTCAACTCTGTTAGTTGAATGCACAGAACAGAAAGAAGTTTCACAGAATGCTTCTGTGTAGTTTTTATTTGAAGATATTCCTTTTTCCACTATAGGCCCTTAGCGCTCAGAATGTCCACTTCAGTTTCTACAGAAAGAGTGTTTCAGAACTGCTCAATCAAAAGTAAGCTTCAACTCTGTTAGTTGAATGCACAGAACAGAAAAGTTTCACAGAATGCTTCTGTGTAGTTTTTATTTGAAGATATTCCTTTTTCCACTATAGGCCCTTAGCGCTCAAATGTCCACTTGCAGTTTCTACAGAAAGTGTTTCAGAACTGCTCAATCAAAAGTAAGCTTCAACTCTGTTAGTTGAATGCACAGAACAGAAAAGTTTCACAGAATGCTTCTGTGTAGTTTTTATTTGAAGATATTCCTTTTTCCACTATAGGCCCTTAGCGCTCGAATGTCCACTTGCAGTTTCTACAGAAAGAGTGTTTCAGAACTGCTCAATCAAAAGTAAGCTTCAACTCTGTTAGTTGAATGCACAGAACAGAAAGAAGTTTCACAGAATGCTTCTGTGTAGTTTTTATTTGAAGATATTCCTTTTTCCACTATAGGCCCCTTAGCGCTCCTAATGTCCACTTGCAGTTTCTACAGAAAGAGTGTTTCAGAACTGCTCAATCAAAAGTAAGCTTCAACTCTGTTAGTTGAATGCACAGAACAGAAAGAAGTTTCACAAATGCTTCTGTGTAGTTTTTATTTGAAGATATTCCTTTTTCCACTATAGGCCCTTAGCGCTCAGAATGTCAATTGCAGTTTCTACAGAAAGAGTGTTTCAGAACTGCTCAATCAAAAGTAAGCTTCAACTCTGTTAGTTGAATGCACAGAACAGAAAGAAGTTTCACAGAATGCTTCTGTGTAGTTTTTATTTGAAGATATTCCTTTTTCCACTATAGGCCCTTAGCGCTCGAATGTCCACTTGCAGTTTCTACAGAAAGAGTGTTTCAGAACTGCTCAATAGTAAGCTTCAACTCTGTTAGTTGAATGCACAGAACAGAAAGAAGTTTCACAGAATGCTTCTGTGTAGTTTTTATTTGAAGATATTCCTTTTTCCACTATAGGCCACTTAGCGCTCAGAATGTCCACTTGCAGTTTCTACAGAAAGAGTGTTTCAGAACTGCTCAATCAAAAGTAAGCTTCAACTCTGTTAGTTGAATGCACAGAACAGAAAGAAGTTTCACAGAATGCTTCTGTGTAGTTTTTTTGAAGATATTCCTTTTTCCACTATAGGCCCTTAGCGTAGAATGTCACTTGCAGTTTCTACAGAGAGTGTTTCAGAACTGCTCAATCAAAAGTAAGCTTCAACTCTGTTAGTTGAATGCACAGAACAGAAAGAAGTTTCAGAATGCTTCTGTGTAGTTTTATTTGAAGATATTCCTTTTTCCACTATAGGCCCTTAGCGCTCGAATGTCCACTTGCAGTTTCTACAGAAAGAGTGTTTCAGAACTGCTCAATCAAAAGTAAGCTTCAACTCTGTTAGTTGAATGCACAGAACAGAAAGAAGTTTCACAGAATGCTTCTGTGTAGTTTTTATTTGAAGATATTTTTTTTCCACTATAGGCCCTTAGCGCTCAGAATGTCCACTTGCAGTTTCTACAGAAAGAGTGTTTCAGAACTGCTCAATCAAAAGTAAGCTTCAACTCTGTTAGTGAATGCACAGAACAGAAAGAAGTTTCACAAATGCTTCTGTGTAGTTTTTATTTGAAGATATTCCTTTTTCCACTATAGGCCCTTAGCGCTCGAATGTCCACTTGCAGTTTCTACAGAAAGAGTGTTTCAGAACTGCTCAATCAAAAGTAAGCTTCAACTCTGTAGTTAATGCACAGAACAGAAAGAAGTTTCACAAAATGCTTCTGTGTAGTTTTTATTTGAAGATATTCCTTTTCCACTATAGGCCCTTAGCGCTCCGAAAGTCCACTTGCAGTTTCTACAGAAAGAGTGTTTCAGAACTGCTCAATCAAAAGTAAGCTTCAACTGTTAGTTGAATGCACAGAACAGAAAGAAGTTTCACAGAATGCTTCTGTGTAGTTTTTATTTGAAGATATTCCTTTTTCCACTATAGGCCCTTAGCTCAGAATGTCCACTTGCAGTTTCTACAGAAAGAGTGTTTCAGAACTGCTCAATCAAAAGTAAGCTTCAACTCTGTTAGTTGAATGCACAGAACAGAAAGTTTCACAGAATGCTTCTGTGTAGTTTTTATTTGAAGATATTCTTTTTCCACTATAGGCCCTTAGCGCTCAAATGTCCACTTGCAGTTTCTACAGAAAGAGTGTTTCAGAACTGCTCAATCAAAAGTAAGCTTCAACTCTGTTAGTTGAATGCACAGAACAGAAAGAAGTTTCACAGAATGCTTCTGTGTAGTTTTTATTTGAAGATATTCCTTTTTCCACTATAGGCCCTTAGCGCTCGAATGTCACTTCAGTTTCTACAGAAGAGTGTTTCAGAACTGCTCAATCAAAAGTAAGCTTCAACTCTGTTAGTTGAATGCACAGAACAGAAAGAAGTTTCACAGAATGCTTCTGTGTAGTTTTTATTTGAAGATATTCCTTTTTCCACTATAGGCCCTTGGCGCTCAGAATGTCCACTTGCAGTTTCTACAGAAAGAGTGTTTCAGAACTGCTCAATCAAAAGTAAGCTTCAACTCTGTAGTTAATGCACAGAACAGAAGAAGTTTCACAAATGCTTCTGTGTAGTTTTTATTTGAAGATATTCCTTTTTCCACTATAGGCCCTTAGCGCTCAGAATGTCCACTTGCAGTTTCTACAGAAAGAGTGTTTCAGAACTGCTCAATCAAAAGTAAGCTTCAACTCTGTTAGTTGAATGCACAGAACAGAAAGAAGTTTCACAAAATGCTTCTGTGTAGTTTTTATTTGAAGATATTCCTTTTTCCACTATAGGCCCTTAGCGCTCGAATTCCACTTGCAGTTTCTACAGAAAGAGTGTTTCAGAACTGCTCAATCAAAAGTAAGCTTCAACTCTGTTAGTTGAATGCACAGAACAGAAAGAAGTTTCACAGAATGCTTCTGTGTAGTTTTTATTTGAAGATATTCCTTTTCCACTATAGGCCCTTAGCGCTCCGAATGTCCACTGCAGTTTCTACAGAAAGAGTGTTTCAGAACTGCTCAATCAAAAGTAAGCTTCAACTCTGTTAGTTGAATGCACAGAACAGAAAGAAGTTTCACAGAATGCTTCTGTGTAGTTTTTATTTGAAGATATTCCTTTTTCCACTATAGGCCCTTAGCGCTCAGAATGTCCTTGCAGTTTTACAGAAAGAGTTTTAGAACTGCTCAATCAAAAGTAAGCTTCAACTCTGTTAGTTGAATGCACAGAACAGAAAGAAGTTTCACAAATGCTTCTGTGTAGTTTTTATTTGAAGATATTCCTTTTTCCACTATAGGCCCTTAGCGCTCGAATGTCCACTTGCAGTTTCTACAGAAAGAGTGTTTCAGAACTGCTCAATCAAAAGTAAGCTTCAACTCTGTTAGTTGAATGCACAGAACAGAAAGAAGTTTCACAGAATGCTTCTGTGTAGTTTTTATTTGAAGATATTCCTTTTTCCACTATAGGCCCTTAGCGCTCAGAATGTCACTTGCAGTTTCTACAGAAAGAGTGTTTCAGAACTGCTCAATCAAAAGTAAGCTTCAACTCTGTAGTTGAATGCACAGAACAGAAAGAAGTTTCACAGAAATGCTTCTGTGTAGTTTTTATTTGAAGATATTCCTTTTTCCACTATAGGCCCTTAGCGCTCCGAATGTCCACTTTGCAGTTTCTACAGAAAGAGTGTTTCAGAACTGCTCAATCAAAAGTAAGCTTCAACTCTGTTAGTTGAATGCACAGAACAGAGAAGTTTCACAGAATGCTTCTGTGTAGTTTTTATTTGAAGATATTCCTTTTTCCACTATAGGCCCTTAGCGCTCAGAATTCCACTTGCAGTTTCTACAGAAAGAGTGTTTCAGAACTGCTCAATCAAAAGTAAGCTTCAACTCTGTTAGTTGAATGCACAGAACAGAAAAGTTTCACAGAATGCTTCTGTGTAGTTTTATTTGAAGATATTCCTTTTTCCACTATAGGCCCCTTAGCGCTCAGAATGTCCACTTGCAGTTTCTACAGAAAGAGTGTTTCAGAACTGCTCAATCAAAAGTAAGCTTCAACTCTGTTAGTTGAATGCACAGAACAGAAAGAAGTTTCACAGAATGCTTCTGTGTAGTTTTTATTTGAAGATATCCTTTTTCCACTATAGGCCCTTAGCGCTCCGAATGTCCACTTGCAGTTTCTACAGAAAGGTGTTTCAGAACTGCTCAATCAAAAGTAAGCTTCAACTCTGTTAGTTGAATGCACAGAACAGAAAGAAGTTTCACAGAATGCTTCTGTGTAGTTTTTTTGAAGATATTCCTTTTTCCACTATAGGCCCTTAGCGCTCAGAATGTCCACTTGCAGTTTCTACAGAAAGAGTGTTTCAGAACTGCTCAATCAAAAGTAAGCTTCAACTCTGTTAGTTTAATGCACAGAACAGAAAGAAGTTTCACAAATGCTTCTGTGTAGTTTTTATTTGAAGATATTCCTTTTTCCACTATAGGCCCTTAGCGCTCAGAATGTCCACTTGCAGTTTCTACAGAAAGAGTGTTTCAGAACTGCTCAATCAAAAGTAAGCTTCAACTCTGTAGTTGAATGCACAGAACAGAAAGAAGTTTACAAAATGCTTCTGTGTAGTTTTTATTTGAAGATATTCCTTTTCCACTATAGGCCCTTAGCGCTCCGAATGTCCACTTGCAGTTTCTACAGAAAGAGTGTTTCAGAACTGCTCAATCAAAAGTAAGCTTCAACTCTGTAGTTGAATGCACAGAACAGAAAGAAGTTTCACAGAATGCTTCTGTGTAGTTTTTATTTGAAGATATTCCTTTTTCCACTATAGGCCCTTAGCGCTCCGAATTTCCACTTGCAGTTTCTACAGAAAGAGTGTTTCAGAACTGCTCAATCAAAAGTAAGCTTCAACTCTGTTAGTTGAATGCACAGAACAGAAGAAGTTTCACAAATGCTTCTGTGTAGTTTTTATTTGAAGATATTCCTTTTTCCACTATAGGCCCTTAGCGATCAGAATGTCCACTTGCAGTTTCTACAGAAAGAGTGTTTCAGAACTGCTCAGTCAAAAGTAAGCTTCAACTCTGTAGTTGAATGCACAGAACAGAAGAAGTTTCACAAAATGCTTCTGTGTAGTTTTTATTTGAAGATATTCCTTTTTCCACTATAGGCCTTTGCGCTCAGAATTCCACTGCAGTTTCTACAGAAAGAGTGTTTGAACTGCTCAATCAAAAGTAAGCTTCAACTCTGTTAGTTGAATGCACAGAACAGAAAGAAGTTTCACAGAATGCTTCTGTGTAGTTTTTTGAAGATATTCCTTTTTCCACTATAGGCCCTTAGCGCTCCGAAAGTCCACTTGCAGTTTCTACAGAAAGAGTGTTTCAGAACTGCTCAACAAAAGTAAGCTTCAACTCTGTTAGTTGAATGCACAGAACAGAAGAGTTTCACAGAAATGCTTCTGTGTAGTTTTTATTTGAAGATATCCTTTTTCCACTATAGGCCCTTAGCGCTCAGAATGTCCACTTGCAGTTTCTACAGAAAGTGTTTCAGAACTGCTCAATCAAAAGTAAGCTTCAACTCTGTTAGTGAATGCACAGAACAGAAAGAAGTTTCACAGAATGCTTCTGTGTAGTTTTATTTGAAGATATTCCCTTTTTCCACTATAGGCCCTTAGCGCATCGAATGTCCACTTCAGTTTCTACAGAAAGGTGTTTCAGAACTGCTCAATCAAAAGTAAGCTTCAACTCTGTTAGTTGAATGCACAGAACAGAAAGAAGTTTCACAGAATGCTTCTGTGTAGTTTTTATTTGAAGATATTCCTTTTCCACTATAGGCCCCTTAGCGCTCAGAATGTCCACTTGCAGTTTCTACAGAAAGAGTGTTTCAGAACTGCTCAATCAAAAGTAAGCTTCAACTCTGTAGTTGAATGCACAGAACAGAAAGAAGTTTCACAGAATGCTTCTGTGTAGTTTTTATTTGAAGATATTCTTTTCCACTATAGGCCCTTTAGCGCTCAGAATGTCACTTGCAGTTTCTACAGAAAGAGTGTTTCAGAACTGCTCAATCAAAAGTAAGCTTCAACTCTGTAAGTTAATGCACAGAACAGAAAGAAGTTTCACAGAATGCTTCTGTGTAGTTTTTATTTGAAGATATTCCTTTTTCCACTATAGGCCCCTTAGCGCTCCGAAAGTCCACTTGCAGTTTCTACAGAAAGAGTGTTTCAGAACTGCTCAATCAAAAGTAAGCTTCAACTCTGTAAGTTAATGCACAGAACAGAAAGAAGTTTCACAAAATGCTTCTGTGTAGTTTTTATTTGAAGATATTCCTTTTTCCACTCTAGGCCCCTTAGCGCTCAGAATGTCCACTTGCAGTTTCTACAGAAAGGGTGTTTCAGAACTGCTCAACAAAGTAAGCTTCACACTGTTAGTTGAATGCACAGAACAGAAAGAAGTTTTCACAGAATGCTTCTGTGTAGTTTTATTTGAAGATATTCCTTTTTCAACTATAGGCCCCTTAGCGTTCAGAATGTCCACTTGCAGTTTCTACAGAAAGAGTGTTTGAGAACTGCTAAATCAAAGTAAACTTCAACTCTGTTAGTTGAATGCACAGAACAGAAAGAAGTTTCACAGAATGCTTCTGTGTAGTTTTTATTTGAGATATTTCTTTTTCCACTATAGGCCCCTTAGCGCTCATATTGTCCTACAGTTTCTACAGAAGAGGTGTTTCAGAACTGCTCAATCAAAAGTAAGCTTCAACTCTGTTAGTTGAATGCACAGAACAGAAAGAAGTTTCACAAAATGCTTCTGTGTTGTTTTTATTTGAAGATATTCCTTTTCCACTATAGGCCCTTTAGCGCGAATGTCAACTTCAGTTTCTACAGAAGAGTGTTTCAGAACTGCTCAATCAAAAGTAAGCTTCAACTCTGTAGTTTAATGCACAGAACAGAAAGAAGTTTCACAAAATGCTTCTGTGTAGTTTTTATTTGAAGATATTCCTTTTCCACTATAGGCCCTTAGCGCTCAGAATGTCCACTTGCAGTTTCTACAGAAAGAGTGTTCAGAACTGCTCAATCAAAAGTAAGCTTCAACTCTGTCAGTTGAATGGACAGAACAGAAAGAAGTTTCACAGAATGCTTCTGTGTAGTTTTATTTCAAGATATTCCTTTTTCCACTATAGGCCCTTAGCGCTCCGAATTTCCACCTGCAGTTTCTACAGAAAGAGTGTTTCAAAACTGCTCAATCAAAAGTAAACTTCAACCCTGTTAAGTTAATGCACAGAACAGAAAGAGAGTTTCAACAGAATGGTTCTGTGTAGTTTTTATTTTGAGATATTCCTTTT
>NW_022097768.1:0-27436 GCF_006542625.1 Nomascus leucogenys
AATGTCACTTGCAGTTTCTACAGAAAGGTGTTTCAGAACTGCTCAATCAAAAGTAAGTTCAACCTGTTAGTTGAATGCACAGAACAGAAAAGTTTCACAGAATGCTTCTTGTAGTTTTTATTTGAAGATATTATTTTTCCACTATAGGCCCTTTAGCGCTAGAATGTCAACTTGCAGTTTCTACAGAAAGAGTGTTTCAGAACTGCCTCAATCAAAAGTAGCTTCAACTCTGTTACTTGAATGCACAGAACAGAAAGAAGTTTCACAGAATGCTTCTGTGTAGTTTTTATTTGAAGATATTCCTTTTTCCACTATAGGCCCTAGCGCTAGAATGTCAACTTGCAGTTTCTACAGAAAGAGTGTTTCAGAACTGCTCAATCAAAAGTAGCTTCAACTCTGTTAGTTGAATGCACAGAACAGAAAGAAGTTTCACAGAATGCTTCTGTGTAGTTTTTATTTGAAGATATTCCTTTTTCCACTATAGGCCCTTTAGCGTTCAGAATGTCCACTTGCAGTTTCTACAGAAAGAGTGTTTCAGAACTGCTCAATCAAAAGTAACTTCAACTCTGTTAGTTGAATGCACAGAACAGAAAGAAGTTTCACAGAATGCTTCTGTGTAGTTTTTATTTGGATATTTTTTTCCACTATAGGCCCTTAGCGCTCGAATGTCCACTTGCAGTTTCTACAGAAAGAGTGTTTCAGAACTGCTCAATCAAAAGTAAGCTTCAACTCTGTTAGTTGAATGCACAGAACAGAAAGAAGTTTCACAGAATGCTTCTGTGTAGTTTTTATTTGAAGATATCCTTTTTCCACTAGGCCCTTAGCGCTCGAATGTCCACTTGCAGTTTCTACAGAAAGAGTGTTTCAGAACTGCTCAATCAAAAGTAAGCTTCAACTCTGTTAGTTGAATGCACAGAACAGAAAGAAGTTTCACAGAATGCTTCTGTGTAGTTTTTATTTGAAGATATCCCTTTTTCCACTATAGGCCCTTAGCGCTCAAATGTCAACTTGCAGTTTCTACAGAAAGGTGTTTCAGAACTGCTCAATCAAAAGTAAGCTTCAACTCTGTTAGTTGAATGCACAGAACAGAAGAAGTTTCACAGAATGCTTCTGTGTAGTTTTTTTTGAAGATATTCCTTTTTCCACTATAGGCCCTTAGCTTTCAGATGTCCACTTGCAGTTTCTACAGAAAGAGTGTTTCAGAACTGCTCAATCAAAAGTGCTTCAACTCTGTTAGTTGAATGCACAGAACAGAAAGAAGTTTCACAGAATGCTTCTGTGTAGTTTTTATTTGAAGATATCCTTTTTCCACTAAGGCCCTTAGCGCTCGAATGTCCACTTGCAGTTTCTACAGAAAGAGTGTTTCAGAACTGCTCAATCAAAAGTAAGCTTCAACTCTGTTAGTTGAATGCACAGAAGAAAGAAGTTTCACAGAATGCTTCTGTGTAGTTTTTATTTGAAGATATCCTTTTTCCACTTAGGCCCTTAGCTTTCAGAATGTCACTTGCAGTTTCTACAGAAAGAGTGTTTCAGAACTGCTCAATCAAAGTAAGCTTCAACTCTGTTAGTTGAATGCACAGAACAAAGAAGTTTCACAGAATGCTTCTGTGTAGTTTTTATTTGAAGATATCCCTTTTTCCACTATAGGCCCTTAGCTTCAGAATGTCACTTGCAGTTTCTACAGAAAGAGTGTTTCAGAACTGCTCAATCAAAAGTAAGCTTCAACTCTGTTAGTTGAATGCACAGAACAGAAAGAAGTTTCACAGAATGCTTCTGTGTAGTTTTTATTTGAAGATATTCCTTTTTCCACTATAGGCCCTTAGCGCTAGAATGTCAACTTGCAGTTTCTACAGAAAGAGTGTTTCAGAACTGCTCAATCAAAAGTAGCTTCAACTCTGTTAGTTGAATGCACAGAACAGAAAGAAGTTTCACAGAATGCTTCTGTGTAGTTTTTATTTGAAGATATTCCTTTTTCCACTATAGGCCCTTTAGCGTTCAGAATGTCAACTTGCAGTTTCTACAGAAAGAGTGTTTCAGAACTGCTCAATCAAAAGTAAGCTTCAACTCTGTTAGTTGAATGCACAGAACAGAAAGAAGTTTCACAGAATGCTTCTGTGTAGTTTTTATTCGGATATTCCTTTTTCCACTATAGGCCCTTAGCGCTCAGAATGTCCACTTGCAGTTTCTACAGAAAGTGTTTCAGAACTGCTCAATCAAAAGTAAGCTTCAACTCTGTTAGTTGAATGCACAGAACAGAAAGAAGTTTCACAGAATGCTTCTGTGTAGTTTTTATTTGAAGATATACCTTTTCCACTATAGGCCCTTTGCGCTCGAATGTCAACTTGCAGTTTCTACAGAAAGAGAGTTTCAGAACTGCTCAATCAAAAGTAAGCTTCAACTCTGTTACTTGAATGCACAGAACAGAAAGGTTTCACAGAATGCTTCTGTGTAGTTTTTATTTGAAGATATTCCTTTTTCCCTATTGGCCCTTAGCGCTCAAATGTCCACTTGCAGTTTCTACAGAAAGAGTGTTTCAGAACTGCTCAATCAAAAGTAAGCTTCAACTCTGTTAGTTGAATGCAGAACAGAAAGAAGTTTCACAGAATGCTTCTGTGTAGTTTTTATTTGAAGATATCCTTTTCCACTATAGGCCCTTTGGCAGAAATGTCAACTTGCAGTTTCTACAGAAAGAGTGTTCAGAACTGCTCAATCAAAAGTAAGCTTCAACTCTGTTAGTTGAATGCACAGAAAAGAAGAGTTTCACAGAATGCTTCTGTGTAGTTTTTATTTGAAGATATCCTTTTTCCACTATTGACCCCTTAGCTTCAATGTCCACTTGCAGTTTCTACAGAAAGAGTGTTTCAGAACTGCTCAATCAAAGTTTGCTTCAACTCTGTTAATTGAATGCACAGAACAGAAAGAAGTTTCACAGAATGCTTCTGTGTAGTTTTTATTTGAAGATATTCCTTTTTCCACTAAGGCCTTAGCGCTCGAATGTCACTTGCAGTTTCTACAGAAAGAGTGTTTCAGAACTGCTCAAATCAAAAGTAAGCTTCAACTCTGTTAGTTGAATGCACAGAACAGAAGAAGTTTCACAGAACTTCTGTGTAGTTTTTATTTGAAGATATCCCTTTTCCACTTAGACCCTTAGCTTTCAGAATGTCCACTTGCAGTTTCTACAGAAAGAGTGTTTCAGAACTGCTCAATCAAAAGTAAGCTTCAACTCTGTTAGTTGAATGCACAGAACAGAAAGAAGTTTCACAGAATGCTTCTGTGTAGTTTTTATTTGAAGATATCCCTTTTTCCACTATAGGCCCTTAGCGTTCAGAATGTCACTTGCAGTTTCTACAGAAAGAGTGTTTCAGAACTGCTCATCAAAAGTAAGCTTCAACTCTGTTAGTTGAATGCAGAGAACAGAAAGAAGTTTCACAGAATGCTTCTGTGTAGTTTTTATTTGAAGATATCCCTTTTTCCACTGTAGGCCCTTTAGCTGTCGGAATGTCAACTTGCAGTTTCTACAGAAAGAGTGTTTCAGAACTGATCAATCAAAAGTAAGCTTCAACTCTGTTAGTTGAATGCACAGAACAGAAGAAGTTTCACAGAATGCTTCTGTGTAGTTTTTATTTGAGATATTCCTTTTTCCACTATAGGCCCTTAGCGCTAGGAATGTCAACTTGCAGTTTCTACAAAAGAGTGTTTCAGAACTGCTCAATCAAATGTAGCTTCAACTCTGTTAGTTGAATGCACAGAACAGGAAGAAGTTTCACAGAACTTCTGTGTAGTTTTTATTTGAAGATATCCTTCTTCCACTGTAGACCCTTAGCTTTCAGAATGTCCACTTGCAGTTTCTACAGAAAGAGTGTTTCAGAACTGCTCAATCAAAAGTAAGCTTCAACTCTGTTAGTTGAATGCACAGAACAGAAAGAAGTTTCACAGAATACTTCTGTGTAGTTTTTATTTGAAGATATCCCTTTTTCCACTATAGGCCCTTAGCGTTCAGAATGTCACTTGCAGTTTCTACAGAAAGGTGTTTTCAGAACTGCTCATCAAAAGTAAGCTTCAACTCTGTTAGTTGAATGCACAGAACAGAAAGAAGTTTCACAGAATGCTTCTTGTAGTTTTTATTTGAAGATATTCTTTTTCCACTATAGGCCCTTAGCGCTATGAATGTCAACTTGCAGTTTCTACAGAAAGAGTGTCAGAACTCCTCAATCAAAAGTAGCTTCAACTCTGTTACTTGAATGCACAGAAAGAAAGAAGTTTCACAGAATGCTTCTTGTAGTTTTTATTTGAAGATATTCCTTTTTCCACTATAGGCCCTTAGCGCTAGAATGTCACTTGCAGTTTCTACAGAAAGAGTGTTTCAGAACTGCCTCAATCAAAAGTAGCTTCAACTCTGTTAGTTGAATGCACAGAACAGAAAGAAGTTTCACAGAATGCTTCTGTGTAGTTTTTATTCGAAGATATTCCTTTTTCCACTTAGGCCCTTAGCGTTCAGAATGTCCACTTGCAGTTTCTACAGAAAGAGTGTTTCAGAACTGCTCAATCAAAAGCTTCAACTCTGTTAGTTGAATGCACAGAACAGAAAGAAGTTTCACAGAATGCTTCTGTGTAGTTTTTATTTGAAGATATTCCTTTTTCCACTATAGGCCCTTTAGCGCTCAGAATGTCCACTTGCAGTTTCTACAGAAAGAGTGTTTCAGAACTGCTCAATCAAAACTGAACTTCAACTCTGTTAGTTGAATGCACAGAACAGAAAGAAGTTTCACAGAATGCTTCTGTGTAGT
Organism: Nomascus leucogenys; assembly: GCF_006542625.1. NCBI lineage: Eukaryota > Metazoa > Chordata > Mammalia > Primates > Hylobatidae > Nomascus > Nomascus leucogenys. The sequence goes on from NW_022097768.1 coordinate 4,788, forward strand.
TTTTATTCGAGATATTCCTTTTTCCACTATAGGCCCTTAGCGCTCGAATGTCCACTTGCAGTTTCTACAGAAAGAGTGTTTCAGAACTGCTCAATCAAAAGTTAGCTTCAACTCTGTTAGTTGAATGCACAGAACAGAAAGAAGTTTCACAGAATGCTTCTGTGTAGTTTTTATTTGAAGATATATCCTTTTTCCACTATAGGCCCTTTGCGCTCAAATGTCAACTTGCAGTTTCTACAGAAAGAGAGTTTCAGAACTGCTCAATCAAAAGTAAGCTTCAACTCTGTTAGTTGAATGCAGAGAACAGAAAGAAGTTTCACAGAATGCTTCTGTGTAGTTTTTATTTGGATATTCCTTTTTCCACTATAGGCCCTTAGCGCTGAATGTCCACTTGCAGTTTCTACAGAAAGGTGTTTCAGAACTGCTGAATCAAAAGTAAGCTTCAACTCTGTTAGTTGAATGCACAGAAAGAAAGAGTTACAGAATGCTTCTGTGTAGTTTTTATTTGAAGATATTCCTTTCCACTAGGCCCTTAGCGCTCGAATGTCAACTTGCAGTTTCTACAGAAAGAGTGTTTCAGAACTGCTCAATCAAAAGAGCTTCAACTCTGTTAGTTGAATGCACAGAACAGAAAGAAGTTTCACAGAATGCTTCTGTGTAGTTTTTATTTGAAGATATTCCTTTTTCCCTATAGGCCCCTTAGCGCTCGAATGTCCACTTGCAGTTTCTACAGAAAGAGTGTTTCAGAACTGCTCAATCAAAAGTAAGCTTCAACTCTGTTAGTTGAATGCACAGAAAAGAAGAGTTTCACAGAAATGCTTCTGTGTAGTTTTTATTTGAAGATATTCCTTTTTCCACTAGGACCCTTAGCTTTCAAGATGTCCACTTGCAGTTTCTACAGAAAGAGTGTTTCAGAACTGCTCAATCAAGTGCTTCAACTCTGTTAGTTGAATGCACAGAACAGAAAGAAGTTTCACAGAATGCTTCTGTGTAGTTTTTATTTGAAGATATCCTTTTTCCCTATAGGCCCTAGCGCTCGAATGTCACTTGCAGTTTCTACAGAAAGAGTGTTTCAGAACTGCTCAATCAAAAGTAAGCTTCAACTCTGTTAGTTGAATGCACAGAACAGAAAGAAGTTTCACAGAATGCTTCTGTGTAGTTTTTATTTGAAGATATCCTTTTTCCACTATAGGCCCTTAGCTTCAGAATGTCACTTGCAGTTTCTACAGAAAGAGTGTTTCAGAACTGCTCAATCAAAACTGAACTTCAACTCTGTTAGTTGAATGCACAGAACAGAAAGAAGTTTCACAGAATGCTTCTGTGTAGTTTTTTTGGAGTTATTCCTTTTTCCACTTTAGGCCCTGTAGCGCTAGGAATGTCAACTTGCAGTTTCTACATAAAGAGTGTTTCAGAACTGCTCAGTCAAAAGTAAGCTTCAACTCTGTTAGTTGAATGCAGAGAACAGGAAGAAGTTTCACAGAATGCTTCTGTGTAGTTTTTATTTGAAGATATCCCTTTTTCCACTGTAGGCCCTTTAGCTGTCGGGATGTCAACTTGCAGTTTCTACAGAAAGAGTGTTTCAGAACTGTTCAATCAAAAGTAAGCTTCAACTCTGTTAGTTGAATGCACAGAGCAGTAAGAAGTTTCACAGAATGCTTCTGTGTAGTTTTTATTTGGAGATGTTCCTTTCTCCACTGTAGGACCCTTAGCGCTAGGAATGACAACTTGCAGTTTCTACAAAAAGAGTGTTTCAGAACTGCTCAATGAAATGTGAGCTTCAACTCTGTTAGTTGAATGCACAGAACAGGAAGAAGTTTCGCAGAACGATTCTGTGTAGTTTTTATTTGAAGATATCCCTTCTTCCACTGTAGACCCCTTAGCTTTCAGAATGTCCACTTGCAGTTTCTACAGAAAGAGTGTTTCAGAACTGCTCAATCAAAAGTAAGGTTCAACTCTGTTAGTTGAATGCACAGAACACAAAGAAGTTTCACAGAATACTTCTGTGTAGTTTTTATTTGAAGATATCCCTTTTTCCTCTATAGGCCCCTTAGCGTTCAGAATGTGCACTTGGAGTTTCTACAGAAAGGGTGTTTCAGAACTGCTCTATCAAAAGTAAGGTTCAACTCTCTTAGTTGAATGCACAGAACAGAAAGAAGTTTCACAGAATGCTTCTTTGTAGTTTTTATTTGAAGATATTCCTTTTTCCACTATAGGCCCTTTAGCGCTATGAATGTCAACTTGCAGTTTCTACAGAAAGAGTGACTCAGAACTCCTCAATCAAAAGTCAGCTTCAACTCTGTTACTTGAATGCACAGAACAGAAAGAAGTTTCACAGAATGCTTCTGTGTAGTTTTTATTCGAAGATATTCCTTTTTCCACTATAGGCCCTTTAGCGTTCAGAATGTCCACTTGCAGTTTCTACAGAAAGAGTGTTTCAGAACTGCTCAATCAAAACTGAACTTCAACTCTGTTAGTTGAATGCACAGAACAGAAAGAAGTTTCACAGAATGCTTCTGTGTAGTTTTTATTCGGAGTTATTCCTTTTTCCACTTTAGGCCCTGTAGCGCTAGGAATGTCAACTTGCAGTTTCTACATAAAGAGTGTTTCAGAACTGCTCAGTCAAAAGTAAGCTTCAACTCTGTTAGTTGAATGCAGAGAACAGGAAGAAGTTTCACAGAATGCTTCTGTGTAGTTTTTATTTGAAGATATCCCTTTTTCCACTGTAGGCCCTTTAGCGTCGGATGTCAACTTGCAGTTTCTACAGAAAGAGTGTTTCAGAACTGTTCAATCAAAAGTAAGCTTCAACTCTGTTAGTTGAATGCACAGACAGAAGAAGTTTCACAGAATGCTTCTGTGTAGTTTTTATTTGGAGATTTCCTTTCTCCACTGTAGGACCCTTAGCGCTAGAATGCAACTTGCAGTTTCTACAAAAGAGTGTTTCAGAACTGCTCAATAAAAGTAAGCTTCAACTCTGTTAGTTGAATGCACAGAACAGAAGAAGTTTCACAGAACTTCTGTGTAGTTTTTATTTGAAGATATCCCTTTTCCACTTAGGCCCTTAGCTTCAGAATGTCACTTGCAGTTTCTACAGAAAGAGTGTTTCAGAACTGCTCAATCAAAAGTAAGTTCAACTCTGTTAGTTGAATGCACAGAACAAAAGAAGTTTCACAGAATGCTTCTGTGTAGTTTTTATTTGAAGATATTCCTTTTTCCACTATAGGGCCCTTAGCTTCAGAATGTCACTTGCAGTTTCTACAGAAAGAGTGTTTCAGAACTGCTCATCAAAGTGTTCAACTCTTTAGTGAATGCACAGAAAGAAGTTTCACAGAATCTTCTTGTTTTTTATTTGAGATATTTTTTCCCTTAGGCCTTAGCGTTGAATGTCACTTGCAGTTTCTACAGAAAGAGTGTTCAGAACTGCTCAATCAAAAGTAAGCTTCAACTCTGTTAGTTGAATGCACAGAACAGAAAGAAGTTTCACAGAATGCTTCTGTGTAGTTTTTATTTGAAGATATTCCTTTTTCCACTATAGGCCCTTAGCGATAAGAATGTCAACTTGCAGTTTCTACAGAAAGAGTGTTTCAGAACTGCTCAATCAAAAGTGAGCTTCAACTCTGTTAGTTGAATGCACAGAACAGAAAGAAGTTTCACAGAATGCTTCTGTGTAGTTTTTATTCGGAGTTATTCCTTTTTCCACTTTAGGCCCTGTAGCGCTAGGAATGTCAACTTGCAGTTTCTACATAAAGAGTGTTTCAGAACTGCTCAGTCAAAAGTAAGCTTCAACTCTGTTAGTTGAATGCAGAGAACAGGAAGAAGTTTCACAGAATGCTTCTGTGTAGTTTTTATTTGAAGATATCCCTTTTTCCACTGTAGGCCCTTTAGCTGTCGGGATGTCAACTTGCAGTTTCTACAGAAAGAGTGTTTCAGAACTGTTCAATCAAAAGTAAGCTTCAACTCTGTTAGTTGAATGCACAGAGCAGTAAGAAGTTTCACAGAATGCTTCTGTGTAGTTTTTATTTGGAGATGTTCCTTTCTCCACTGTAGGACCCTTAGCGCTAGGAATGACAACTTGCAGTTTCTACAAAAAGAGTGTTTCAGAACTGCTCAATGAAATGTGAGCTTCAACTCTGTTAGTTGAATGCACAGAACAGGAAGAAGTTTCGCAGAACGATTCTGTGTAGTTTTTATTTGAAGATATCCCTTCTTCCACTGTAGACCCCTTAGCTTTCAGAATGTCCACTTGCAGTTTCTACAGAAAGAGTGTTTCAGAACTGCTCAATCAAAAGTAAGGTTCAACTCTGTTAGTTGAATGCACAGAACACAAAGAAGTTTCACAGAATACTTCTGTGTAGTTTTTATTTGAAGATATCCCTTTTTCCTCTATAGGCCCCTTAGCGTTCAGAATGTGCACTTGGAGTTTCTACAGAAAGTGTGTTTCAGAACTGCTCTATCAAAAGTAAGGTTCAACTCTCTTAGTTGAATGCACAGAACAGAAAGAAGTTTCACAGAATGCTTCTTTGTAGTTTTTATTTGAAGATATTACTTTTTCCACTATAGGCCCTTTAGCGCTATGAATGTCAACTTGCAGTTTCTACAGAAAGAGTGACTCAGAACTCCTCAATCAAAAGTCAGCTTCAACTCTGTTACTTGAATGCACAGAACAGAAAGAAGTTTCACAGAATGCTTCTGTGTAGTTTTTATTCGAAGATATTCCTTTTTATTCGAAGATAGTTCCTTTTTCCAACCTATAAGGCCCTTTAGCGTTCAGAATGTCACTTGCAGTTCTACAGAAAGAGTGTTCAGAACTCTCAAAAAAGAACTTCAACTCTGTTAGTTGAATGCACAGAACAGAAAGAAGTTTCACAGAATGCTTCTGTGTAGTTTTTATTCGAGTATTCCTTTTTCCACTATAGGCCCTTAGCGTCGAATGTCACTTGCAGTTTCTACAGAAAGAGTGTTTCAGAACTGCTCAATCAAAAGTAAGCTTCAACTCTGTTAGTTGAATGCACAGAACAGAAGAAGTTTCACAGAATGCTTCTGTGTAGTTTTTATTTGAAGATATCCTTTACTTAGCCTTAGCGTAGAATGTCACTTGCAGTTTCTACAGAAAGAGTGTTTCAGAACTGCTCAAAAATAAGCTTCAACTCTGTTAGTTGAATGCACAGAACAGAAGAAGTTTCACAGAATGCTTCTGTGTAGTTTTTATTGAGATTCCTTTTCCACTTAGGCCCTTAGCGCTAGGAATGTCAACTTGCAGTTTCTACAGAAAGAGTGTTTCAGAACTGCTCAATCAAAGTAAGCTTCAACTCTGTTAGTTGAATGCACAGAACAGAAAGAAGTTTCACAGAATGCTTCTGTGTAGTTTTTATTGAAGATATCCTTTTCCACTATAGGCCCTTAGCGTCAGAATGTCACTTGCAGTTTCTACAGAAAGAGTGTTTCAGAACTGCTCAATCAAAAGTAGCTTCAACTCTGTTAGTTGAATGCACAGAACAAAAGAAGTTTCACAGAATCTTCTGTGTAGTTTTTATTGAAGATATCCTTTTTCCCTATAGCCCCTTAGCGTTCAGAATGTCCACTTGCAGTTTCTACAGAAAGGGTGTTTCAGAACTGCTAATCAAAAGTAAGCTTCAACTCTGTTAGTTGAATGCACAGAACAGAAAGAAGTTCACAGAATGCTTCTTGTAGTTTTTATTTGAAGATATCCTTTTCCACTATAGGCCCTTTGCGCTCGAAATGTCAACTGCATTTCTACAGAAAGAGAGTTCAGAACTGCTCAATAAAATAAGCTTCAACTCTGTTACTTGAATGCACAGAACAGAAAGAGTTTCACAAATGCTTCTGTGTAGTTTTTATTTGAAGATATTCCTTTTTCCCTATTGCCCCTTAGCGCTCGAATGTCCACTTGCAGTTTCTACAGAAAGGGTGTTTCAGAACTGCTGAATCAAAAGTAAGCTTCAACTCTTTAGTTGAATGCAAGAACAGAAAGAAGTTCACAGAATGCTTCTGTGTAGTTTTTATTTGAAGATATCCGTATTCCACTATAGGCCCTTTGGCCTCGAATGTCAACATGCAGTTTCTACAGAAAGGTGTTTCAGAACTGCTCAATCAAAAGTAAGCTTCAACTCTGTTACTTGAATGCACAGAAAAGAAGAGTTTCACAAAATGCTTCTGTGTAGTTTTTATTTGAAGATATTCCTTTTTCCACTATTGACCCTTAGCTTCAAGATGTCCACTTGCAGTTTCTACAGAAAGAGTGTTACAGAACTGCTCAATCAAAGTTTGCTTCAACTCTGTTAGCTGAATGCACAGAACAGAAAGAAGTTTCACAGAATGCTTCTGTGTAGTTTTTATTTGAAGATATTCCTTTTTCCCCTAAGGCCTTCAGCGCTCTGAATGTCCACTTCACTTTCTACAGAAAGAGTGTTTCAGAACTCACAATCAAAAGCAAGCTTCAACTCTGTTAGTTGAATGAACGGAACAGAAAGAAGTTTCACAGAACGCTTCTGTGTATTTTTATTTGAAGATATCCCTTTTTCCTCTATAGGAACCTTAGCTTTCAGAAAGTGCACTTGGAGTTTCTCAGAAAGAGTGTTTCAGAACTGCTCAATCAAATGTAAGCTTCAGCTCTGTTAGTTGAATGCACAGAACAGAAAGAAGTTTCACAGAATGCTTCTGTGTAGATTTATTTGAACATAACCCTTTTTCCACTTTAGGCCCTGTAGCGCTAGGAATGTCAACTTGCAGTTTCTACATAAAGAGTGTTTCAGAACTGCTCAGTCAAAAGTAAGCTTCAACTCTGTTAGTTGAATGCAGAGAACAGGAAGAAGTTTCACAGAATGCTTCTGTGTAGTTTTTATTTGAAGATATCCCTTTTTCCACTGTAGGCCCTTTAGCTGTCCGGATGTCAACTTGCAGTTTCTACAGAAAGAGTGTTTCAGAACTGTTCAATCAAAAGTAAGCTTCAACTCTGTTAGTTGAATGCACAGAGCAGTAAGAAGTTTCACAGAATGCTTCTGTGTAGTTTTTATTTGGAGATGTTCCTTTCTCCACTTAGGACCCTTAGCGCTAGGAATGACAACTTGCAGTTTCTACAAAAAGAGTGTTTCAGAACTGCTCAATGAAATGTGAGCTTCAACTCTGTTAGTTGAATGCACAGAACAGGAAGAAGTTTCGCAGAACGATTCTGTGTAGTTTTTATTTGAAGATATCCCTTCTTCCACTGTAGACCCCTTAGCTTTCAGAATGTCCACTTGCAGTTTCTACAGAAAGAGTGTTTCAGAACTGCTCAATCAAAACTGAACTTCAACTCTGTTAGTTGAATGCACAGAACAGAAAGAAGTTTCACAGAATGCTTCTGTGTAGTTTTTATTCGGAGTTATTCCTTTTTCCACTATAGGCCCTTAGCGCTCCGAATGTCCACTTGCAGTTTCTACAGAAAGGTGTTTCAGAACTGCTGAATCAAAAGTCAGCTTCAACTCTGTTAGTTGAATGCACAGAACAGAAAGAAGTTTCACAGAATGCTTCTGTGTAGTTTTTATTTGAAGATATACCTTATTCCACTATAGGCCCTTTGGCGCTCGAAATGTCAACATGCACTTTCTACAGAAAGAGAGTTTCAGAACTGCTCAATGAAAACTAAGCTTCAACTCTGTTACTTGAATGCACAGAACAGAAAGGAGTTTCACAAAATGCTTCTGTGTAGTTTTTATTTGAAGATATTCCTTTTTCCCCTATTGACCCCTTAGCGCTCCGAATGTCCACTTGCAGTTTCTACAGAAAGGGTGTTTCAGAACTGCTGAATCAAAAGTAAGCTTCAACTCTTTTAGTTGAATGCAGAGAACAGAAAGAAGTTGCACAGAATGCTTCTGTGTAGTTTTTATTTGAAGATATCCCGTATTCCACTATAGGCCCTTTGGCACTCGAAATGTCAACATGCAGTTTCTACAGAAAGCGTGTTTCAGAACTGCTCAATCAAAAGTAAGCTTCAACTCTGTTACTTGAATGCACAGAAAAGAACGGAGTTTCACAAATGCTTCTGTGTAGTTTTTATTTGAAGATATTCCTTTTTCCACTATTGACCCCTTAGCTTTCAAGATGTCCACTTGCAGTTTCTACAGAAAGAGTGTTACAGAACTGCTCAATCAATAGTTGCTTCAACTCTGTTAGCTGAATGCACAGAACAGAAAGAAGTTTCACAGAATGCTTCTGTGTAGTTTTTATTTGAAGATATTCCTTTTTCCCCTACAGGCCTCTCAGCGCTCTGAATGTCCACTTCCACTTTCTACAGAAAGAGTGTTTCAGAACTTCACAATCAAAAGCAAGCTTCAACTCTGTTAGTTGAATGAACGGAACAGAAAGAAGTTTCACAGAACGCTTCTGTGTAATTTTTATTTGAAGATATCCCTTTTTCCTCTATAGGACCATTAGCTTTCAGAAAGTGCACTTGGAGTTTCTCAGAAAGAGTGTTTCAGAACTGCTCAATCAAATGTAAGCTTCAGCTCTGTTAGTTGAATGCACAGAACAGAAAGAAGTTTCACAGAATGCTTCTGTGTAGATTTATTTGAACATAACCTTTTTCCACTTTAGGCCCTGTAGCGCTAGGAATGTCAACTTGCAGTTTCTACATAAAGAGTGTTTCAGAACTGCTCAGTCAAAAGTAAGCTTCAACTCTGTTAGTTGAATGCAGAGAACAGGAAGAAGTTTCACAGAATGCTTCTGTGTAGTTTTTATTTGAAGATATCCCTTTTTCCACTGTAGGCCCTTTAGCTGTCGGGATGTCAACTTGCAGTTTCTACAGAAAGAGTGTTTCAGAACTGTTCAATCAAAAGTAAGCTTCAACTCTGTTAGTTGAATGCACAGAGCAGTAAGAAGTTTCACAGAATGCTTCTGTGTAGTTTTTATTTGGAGATGTTCCTTTCTCCACTGTAGGACCCTTAGCGCTAGGAATGACAACTTGCAGTTTCTACAAAAAGAGTGTTTCAGAACTGCTCAATGAAATGTGAGCTTCAACTCTGTTAGTTGAATGCACAGAACAGGAAGAAGTTTCGCAGAACGATTCTGTGTAGTTTTTATTTGAAGATATCCCTTCTTCCACTGTAGACCCCTTAGCTTTCAGAATGTCCACTTGCAGTTTCTACAGAAAGAGTGTTTCAGAACTGCTCAATCAAAAGTAAGGTTCAACTCTGTTAGTTGAATGCACAGAACACAAAGAAGTTTCACAGAATACTTCTGTGTAGTTTTTATTTGAAGATATCCCTTTTTCCTCTATAGGCCCCTTAGCGTTCAGAATGTGCACTTGGAGTTTCTACAGAAAGGGTGTTTCAGAACTGCTCTATCAAAAGTAAGGTTCAACTCTCTTAGTTGAATGCACAGAACAGAAAGAAGTTTCACAGAATGCTTCTTTGTAGTTTTTATTTGAAGATATTCCTTTTTCCACTATAGGCCCTTTAGCGCTATGAATGTCAACTTGCAGTTTCTACAGAAAGAGTGACTCAGAACTCCTCAATCAAAAGTCAGCTTCAACTCTGTTACTTGAATGCACAGAACAGAAAGAAGTTTCACAGAATGCTTCTGTGTAGTTTTTATTCGAAGATATTCCTTTTTCCACTATAGGCCCTTTAGCGTTCAGAATGTCACTTGCAGTTTCTACAGAAAGAGTGTTTCAGAACTGCTCAATCAAAACTGAACTTCAACTCTGTTAGTTGAATGCACAGAACAGAAAGAAGTTTCACAGAATGCTTCTGTGTAGTTTTTATTCGAGTTATTCCTTTTTCCACTATAGGCCCTTAGCGCTCGAATGTCCACTTGCAGTTTCTACAGAAAGGTGTTTCAGAACTGCTGAATCAAAAGTAAGCTTCAACTCTGTTAGTTGAATGCACAGAACAGAAAGAAGTTCACAGAATGCTTCTGTGTAGTTTTTATTTGAAGATATACCTTATTCCACTATAGGCCCTTTGGCGCTCGAAATGTCAACATGCACTTTCTACAGAAAGAGAGTTTCAGAACTGCTCAATGAAAATAAGCTTCAACTCTGTTACTTGAATGCACAGAACAGAAAGAGTTTCACAAATGCTTCTGTGTAGTTTTTATTTGAAGATATTCCTTTTTCCCTATTGACCCTTAGCGCTCCGAATGTCCACTTGCAGTTTCTACAGAAAGGGTGTTTCAGAACTGCTGAATCAAAAGTAAGCTTCAACTCTTTAGTTGAATGCAGAGAACAGAAAGAAGTTGCACAGAATGCTTCTGTGTAGTTTTTATTTGAAGATATCCGTATTCCACTATAGGCCCTTTGGCTCGAATGTCAACATGCAGTTTCTACAGAAAGGTGTTTCAGAACTGCTCAATCAAAAGTAAGCTTCAACTCTGTTACTTGAATGCACAGAAAGAACGGAGTTTCACAAAATGCTTCTGTGTAGTTTTTATTTGAAGATATTCCTTTTTCCACTATTGACCCTTAGCTTTCAGATGTCCACTTGCAGTTTCTACAGAAAGAGTGTTACAGAACTGCTCAATCAATAGTTTGCTTCAACTCTGTTAGCTGAATGCACAGAACAGAAAGAAGTTTCACAGAATGCTTCTGTGTAGTTTTTATTTGAAGATATTCCTTTTTCCCCTACAGGCCTTCAGCGCTCTGAATGTCCACTTCCACTTTCTACAGAAAGAGTGTTTCAGAACTCACAATCAAAAGCAAGCTTCAACTCTGTTAGTTGAATGAACGGAACAGAAAGAAGTTTCACAGAACGCTTCTGTGTAATTTTTATTTGAAGATATCCCTTTTTCCTCTATAGGAACCTTAGCTTTCAGAAAGTGCACTTGGAGTTTCTCAGAAAGAGTGTTTCAGAACTGCTCAATCAAATGTAAGCTTCAGCTCTGTTAGTTGAATGCACAGAACAGAAAGAAGTTTCACAGAATGCTTCTGTGTAGATTTATTTGAACATAACCTTTTTCCACTTTAGGCCCTGTAGCGCTAGGAATGTCAACTTGCAGTTTCTACATAAAGAGTGTTTCAGAACTGCTCAGTCAAAAGTAAGCTTCAACTCTGTTAGTTGAATGCAGAGAACAGGAAGAAGTTTCACAGAATGCTTCTGTGTAGTTTTTATTTGAAGATATCCCTTTTTCCACTGTAGGCCCTTTAGCTGTCGGGATGTCAACTTGCAGTTTCTACAGAAAGAGTGTTTCAGAACTGTTCAATCAAAAGTAAGCTTCAACTCTGTTAGTTGAATGCACAGAGCAGTAAGAAGTTTCACAGAATGCTTCTGTGTAGTTTTTATTTGGAGATGTTCCTTTCTCCACTGTAGGACCCTTAGCGCTAGGAATGACAACTTGCAGTTTCTACAAAAAGAGTGTTTCAGAACTGCTCAATGAAATGTGAGCTTCAACTCTGTTAGTTGAATGCACAGAACAGGAAGAAGTTTCGCAGAACGATTCTGTGTAGTTTTTATTTGAAGATATCCCTTCTTCCACTGTAGACCCCTTAGCTTTCAGAATGTCCACTTGCAGTTTCTACAGAAAGAGTGTTTCAGAACTGCTCAATCAAAAGTAAGGTTCAACTCTGTTAGTTGAATGCACAGAACACAAAGAAGTTTCACAGAATACTTCTGTGTAGTTTTTATTTGAAGATATCCCTTTTTCCTCTATAGGCCCCTTAGCGTTCAGAATGTGCACTTGGAGTTTCTACAGAAAGGGTGTTTCAGAACTGCTCTATCAAAAGTAAGGTTCAACTCTCTTAGTTGAATGCACAGAACAGAAAGAAGTTTCACAGAATGCTTCTTTGTAGTTTTTATTTGAAGATATTACTTTTTCCACTATAGGCCCTTTAGCGCTATGAATGTCAACTTGCAGTTTCTACAGAAAGAGTGACTCAGAACTCCTCAATCAAAAGTCAGCTTCAACTCTGTTACTTGAATGCACAGAACAGAAAGAAGTTTCACAGAATGCTTCTTGTAGTTTTTATTGAAGATATTCCTTTTTCCACTATAGCCTTAGCGCTATGAATGTCACTTGCAGTTTCTACAGAAAGAGTGACTCAGAACTCCTCAATCAAAAGCTCAACCTGTTATGAATGCACGAACAGAAGAGTTTCACAGAATGCTTCTGTGTAGTTTTTATTCGAAGATATTCCTTTTTCCACTATAGGCCCTTTAGCGTTCAGAATGTCACTTGCAGTTTCTACAGAAAGAGTGTTTCAGAACTGCTCATCAAAATAACTTCAACTCTGTTGTGAATGCACAGAACAGAAAGAAGTTTCACAGAATGCTTCTGTGTAGTTTTTATTGGATATCCTTTTCCACTATAGGCCCTTAGCGCTCGATGTCACTTGCAGTTTCTACAGAAGGTGTTTCAGAACTGCTGATCAAAAGTAAGCTCAACTCTTAGTTGAATGCACAGAAAGAAAGAAGTTTCACAGAATGCTTCTGTGTAGTTTTTTTGAGATATCCTTTCCACTATAGGCCCTTGGCTCGAATGTCACTGCAGTTCTACAAAAGGTGTTTCAGACTGTCATAAAAGTACTTCACTCTGTTATGAATGCACAGAAAGAAGGAGTTTCACAAAATGCTTCTGTGTAGTTTTATTTGAGATATTCCTTTTCCACTATTGACCCTTAGCTTCAAGATGTCACTTGCATTTTTACAGAAAGAGTGTTACAGAACTGCTGAATCAATAGTTTGCTTCAACTCTGTTAGCTGAATGCACAGAACAGAAAGAAGTTTCACAGAATGCTTCTGTGTAGTTTTTATTGAAGATATTCCTTTTCCACAGGCCTTTCGATGCCTTCCATTCTAAGAAAGAGTGTCAGAACTCCAAAAGCAGCTTCAACTTGTTTTGAATGCACGAAAAAGTTTACAGAAGTGTGTTTTTATTTGATTCCTTTTTCCTATAGACTTAGCTTCAGAATGCACTTGAGTTTCGAAGAGTGTAGAACTGCTCAATCAAAGTAAGCTTCACTCTGTTAGTTGAATGCAGACAGAAAGAAGTCACAGAAGTAGTTATGCCTTCAACATGAATGGCTTCTGTGTAGATTTTTATTTTGAAGCATAATCCTATAAATATCTTTTTCCACTTAGGCCCTTTAGGCGCTAGGAATGTCAACTTGCAGTTGTCTTACAGAAAGGGTGTTTCAGAACTGCTCAGATCCAAAAGTAAGAGCTTCAACTCTGTTAGTTGAATGCAAGAACAGGAAGAAGTTCACAGAATCTTCATATTATCCTTACTTGCTTTCAGATGAGCAGTCTATCGTCTTCAACTCTGTAGTTGAATGCACAGAAAAAGAAGTTCACAGAATGCTCTGTGATTTATTTAAGATACCTTTTCCCTTAAGGCCTGTCCGGAATGTCCACTTGCAGTTTCTACAGAAAGGTGTTTCAGAACTGTTCAATCAAAAGTAAGCTTCAACTCTGTTATTGAATGCACAGAGAAGAAGAAGTTTCACAGAATCTTCTGTGTAGTTTTATTTGAAGATATCCTTTTCCACTATAGGCCCTTAGCGTAGATGCCACTTGCAGTTTCTACAGAAAGAGTGTTTCAGAATGCCAATAAAGTAGTTCAACTCTGTTAGTTGAATGCACAGAACAGAGAGTTTCACAGAATGACTTCTGTGTAGTTTAGTTTTTTTTTTAGATTCCCTTCTTTCCATGTAGACCGCCTTAGTTTCAGAATGTCATATTACTTGCAGTTTCTACAGAAAGAGTGTTTCAGAACTGCTCAATCAAAAGTAAGGTTCAACTCTGTTAGTTGAATGCACAGAACAGAAAGAGTTTCACAGAATACTTCTGTGTAGTTTTTTTTGAAGATATCCTTTTTCCTCTATAGGCCCTTAGCGTTCAGAATGTCACTTGAGTTTCTACAGAAAGGGTGTTTCAGAACTGCTCATCAAAAGTAAGGTTCAACTCTGTTAGTTGAATGCACAGAACAGAAGAAGTTTCACAGAATGCTTCTTGTAGTTTTTATTTGAAGATATTCCTTTTCCCTATAGGCCCTTAGCGCTAGAATGTCACTTGAGTTTCTACAGAAAGGTGTCAGAACTCCTATCAAAAGTAGCTTCAACTCTTATTGAAGCACAGAACAGAAAGAAGTTTCACAGAATGCTTCTTTGTAGTTTTTATTTGAAGATATTATTTTCCACTATAGGCCCTTTAGCGCTATGAATGTCAACTTGCAGTTTCTACAGAAAGAGTGACTCAGAACTCCTCAATCAAAAGTCAGCTTCAACTCTGTTACTTGAATGCACAGAACAGAAAGAAGTTTCACAGAATGCTTCTGTGTAGTTTTTATTCGAAGATATTCCTTTTTCCACTATAGGCCCTTTAGCGTTCAGAATGTCCACTTGCAGTTTCTACAGAAAGAGTGTTTCAGAACTGCTCAATCAAAACTGAACTTCAACTCTGTTAGTTGAATGCACAGAACAGAAAGAAGTTTCACAGAATGCTTCTGTGTAGTTTTTATTAGGAGTTATTCCTTTTTCCACTATAGGCCCCTTAGCGCTCCGAATGTCCACTTGCAGTTTCTACAGAAAGGGTGTTTCAGAACTGCTGAATCAAAAGTAAGCTTCAACTCTGTTAGTTGAATGCACAGAACAGAAAGAAGTTGCACAGAATGCTTCTGTGTAGTTTTTATTTGAAGATATACCTTATTCCACTATAGGCCCTTTGGCGCTCGAAATGTCAACATGCACTTTCTACAGAAAGAGAGTTTCAGAACTGCTCAATGAAAACTAAGCTTCAACTCTGTTACTTGAATGCACAGAACAGAAAGGAGTTTCACAAAATGCTTCTGTGTAGTTTTTATTTGAAGATATTCCTTTTTCCCCTATTGACCCTTAGCGCTCCGAATGTCCACTTGCAGTTTCTACAGAAAGGGTGTTTCAGAACTGCTGAATCAAAAGTAAGCTTCAACTCTTTTAGTTGAATGCAGAGAACAGAAAGAAGTTGCACAGAATGCTTCTGTGTAGTTTTTATTTGAAGATATCCCGTATTCCACTATAGGCCCTTTGGCACTCGAAATGTCAACATGCAGTTTCTACAGAAAGCGTGTTTCAGAACTGCTCAATCAAAAGTAAGCTTCAACTCTGTTACTTGAATGCACAGAAAAGAACGGAGTTTCACAAAATGCTTCTGTGTAGTTTTTATTTGAAGATATTCCTTTTTCCACTATTGACCCCTTAGCTTTCAAGATGTCCACTTGCAGTTTCTACAGAAAGAGTGTTACAGAACTGCTCAATCAATAGTTTGCTTCAACTCTGTTAGCTGAATGCACAGAACAGAAAGAAGTTTCACAGAATGCTTCTGTGTAGTTTTTATTTGAAGATATTCCTTTTTCCCCTACAGGCCTCTCAGCGCTCTGAATGTCCACTTCCACTTTCTACAGAAAGAGTGTTTCAGAACATCACAATCAAAAGCAAGCTTCAACTCTGTTAGTTGAATGAACGGAACAGAAAGAAGTTTCACAGAACGCTTCTGTGTAATTTTTATTTGAAGATATCCCTTTTTCCTCTATAGGAACCTTAGCTTTCAGAAAGTGCACTTGGAGTTTCTCAGAAAGAGTGTTTCAGAACTGCTCAATCAAATGTAAGCTTCAGCTCTGTTAGTTGAATGCACAGAACAGAAAGAAGTTTCACAGAATGCTTCTGTGTAGATTTATTTGAACATAACCTTTTTCCACTTTAGGCCCTGTAGCGCTAGGAATGTCAACTTGCAGTTTCTACATAAAGAGTGTTTCAGAACTGCTCAGTCAAAAGTAAGCTTCAACTCTGTTAGTTGAATGCAGAGAACAGGAAGAAGTTTCACAGAATGCTTCTGTGTAGTTTTTATTTGAAGATATCCCTTTTTCCACTGTAGGCCCTTTAGCTGTCGGGATGTCAACTTGCAGTTTCTACAGAAAGAGTGTTTCAGAACTGTTCAATCAAAAGTAAGCTTCAACTCTGTTAGTTGAATGCACAGAGCAGTAAGAAGTTTCACAGAATGCTTCTGTGTAGTTTTTATTTGGAGATGTTCCTTTCTCCACTATAGGACCCTTAGCGCTAGGAATGACAACTTGCAGTTTCTACAAAAAGAGTGTTTCAGAACTGCTCAATGAAATGTGAGCTTCAACTCTGTTAGTTGAATGCACAGAACAGGAAGAAGTTTCGCAGAACGATTCTGTGTAGTTTTTATTTGAAGATATCCCTTCTTCCACTGTAGACCCCTTAGCTTTCAGAATGTCCACTTGCAGTTTCTACAGAAAGAGTGTTTCAGAACTGCTCAATCAAAAGTAAGGTTCAACTCTGTTAGTTGAATGCACAGAACACAAAGAAGTTTCACAGAATACTTCTGTGTAGTTTTTATTTGAAGATATCCCTTTTTCCTCTATAGGCCCCTTAGCGTTCAGAATGTGCACTTGGAGTTTCTACAGAAAGGGTGTTTCAGAACTGCTCTATCAAAAGTAAGGTTCAACTCTCTTAGTTGAATGCACAGAACAGAAAGAAGTTTCACAGAATGCTTCTTTGTAGTTTTTATTTGAAGATATTACTTTTTCCACTATAGGCCCTTTAGCGCTATGAATGTCAACTTGCAGTTTCTACAGAAAGAGTGACTCAGAACTCCTCAATCAAAAGTCAGCTTCAACTCTGTTACTTGAATGCACAGAACAGAAAGAAGTTTCACAGAATGCTTCTGTGTAGTTTTTATTCGAAGATATTCCTTTTTCCACTATAGGCCCTTTAGCGTTCAGAATGTCCACTTGCAGTTTCTACAGAAAGAGTGTTTCAGAACTGCTCAATCAAAACTGAACTTCAACTCTGTTAGTTGAATGCACAGAACAGAAAGAAGTTTCACAGAATGCTTCTGTGTAGTTTTTATTCGGAGTTATTCCTTTTTCCACTATAGGCCCCTTAGCGCTCCGAATGTCCACTTGCAGTTTCCACAGAAAGGGTGTTTCAGAACTGCTGAATCAAAAGTAAGCTTCAACTCTGTTAGTTGAATGCACAGAACAGAAAGTAGTTTCACAGAATGCTTCTGTGTAGTTTTTATTTGAAGATATACCTTTTCCACTATAGGCCCTTTTGCGCTCTTAATGTCAACTTGCAGTTTCTACAGAAAGAGTGTTTCAGAACTGCTCAATGAAAAGTAAGCTTCAACTCTGTTACTTGAATGCACAGAACAGAAAGGAGTTTCACAAAATGCTTCTGTGTAGTTTTTATTTGAAGATATTCCTTTTTCCACTATTGACCCCTTAGCGCTCCGAATGTCCACTTGCAGTTTCTACAGAAAGGTGTTTCAGAACTGCTGAATCAAAAGTAAGCTTCAACTCTTTAGTTGAATGCAAGAACAGAAAGAAGTTCACAGAATGCTTCTGTGTATTTTATTTGAAGATATCCCTTTCCACTATAGGCCCTTTGCACTCGAATGTCAACTGCAGTTTCTACAGAAAGGTGTTTCAGAACTGCTCAATCAAAAGTAACTTCAACTCTGTTACTTGAATGCACAGAAAAGAAACGAGTTTCAACAAATGCTTCTGTGTAGTTTTTATTGAAGATATTCCTTTTCCACTATTACCCCTTAGCTTTCAGATGTCCACTTGCAGTTTCTACAGAAAGAGTGTTCAGAACTGCTCAATCAATAGTTGCTTCAACTCTGTTAGTGAATGCACAGAACAGAAAGAAGTTTCACAGAATGCTTCTGTGTAGTTTTTATTTGAAGATATTCCTTTTCCCCTACAGGCCCTCAGCGCTCTGAATGTCCACTTCCATTTCTACAGAAAGAGTGTTTCAGAACTTCAAATCAAAAGCAAGCTTCAACTCTGTTAGTTGAATGAACGGAACAGAAAGAAGTTCACAGAAGCTTCTGTGTAATTTTATTGAAGATATCCTTTTTCCTCTATAGGAACCTTAGCTTCAGAATGCACTTGGAGTTTCTCAGAAAGAGTGTTTCAGAACTGCTCAATCAAATGTAACTTCAGCTCTGTTAGTTGAATGCACAGAACAGAAAGAAGTTCACAGAATGCTTCTGTGTAGATTTATTGAACATAACCTTTTTCCACTTTAGGCCTGTAGCGCTAGGAATGTCAACTTGCAGTTTCTACATAAAGAGTGTTTCAGAACTGCTCAGTCAAAAGTAAGCTTCAACTCTGTTAGTTGAATGCAGAGAACAGGAAGAAGTTTCACAGAATGCTTCTGTGTAGTTTTTATTTGAAGATATCCCTTTTCCACTGTAGGCCCTTTAGCTGTCGGGATGTCAACTTGCAGTTTCTACAGAAAGAGTGTTTCAGAACTGTTCAATCAAAAGTAAGCTTCAACTCTGTTAGTTGAATGCACAGAGCAGTAAGAAGTTTCACAGAATGCTTCTGTGTAGTTTTATTTGGAGATGTTCCTTTCTCCACTGTAGGACCCTTAGCGCTAGGAATGACAACTTGCAGTTTCTACAAAAAGAGTGTTTCAGAACTGCTCAATGAAATGTGAGCTTCAACTCTGTTAGTTGAATGCACAGAACAGGAAGAAGTTTCGCAGAACGATTCTGTGTAGTTTTTATTTGAAGATATCCCTTCTTCCACTGTAGACCCTTAGCTTTCAGATGTCAACTTGCAGTTTCTACAGAAAGAGTGTTTCAGAACTGCTCAATCAAAAGTAAGGTTCAACTCTGTTAGTTGAATGCACAGAACACAAAGAAGTTTCACAGAATACTTCTGTGTAGTTTTATTTGAAGATATCCCTTTTTCCTCTATAGGCCCCTTAGCGTTCAGAATGTGCACTTGGAGTTTCTACCAGAAAGGGTGTTTCAGAACTGCTCTATCAAAAGTAAGTTCAACTCTCTTAGTTGAATGCACAGAACAGAAAGAAGTTTCACAGAATGCTTCTTTGTAGTTTTTATTTGAAGATATTACTTTTTCCACTATAGGCCCTTAGCGCTATGAATGTCAACTTGCAGTTTCTACAGAAGAGGACTCAGAACTCCTCAATCAAAAGTCAGCTTCACCTCTGTTACTGGAATGCACAGAACAACAAAGAAAGTTTCACAGAATGCTTCTGTGTAGTTTTATTCGAGATATTCCTTTTTCCACTATAGGCCCTTTAGCGTTCAGAATTCCACTTGCAGTTTCTACAGAAAGAGTGTTCAGAACTGCCTCAATCAAACTGAACTTCAACTCTGTTAGTTGATGCACAGAACAGAAAGAAGTTTCACAGAATGCTTCTGTGTAGTTTTTTATTCGGAGTTATTCCTTATTTCCACTTTAGGCCCTGTAGCGGCTAGAATGTCAACTTGCCAGTTTCTACATAAGAGTGTTTCAAACTGCTCAGTCAAAAGTAAGCTTCACTCTGTTTGAATGCACAGAACAGAAGAAGTTTCACGAATGCTTCTGTTGTAGTTTTATTTGAAGATATTCCTTTTTCCCTAGGCCCTTAGGTCCGATGTCCACTTGCAGTTTCTACAAAGAGTTGTTCAGAACTGTTAATCAAAAGTAAGCTTCAACTTGTTATTGAATGCACAGACAGAGAAGGTTTCACAGAATGCTTCTGGTAGTTTTTTATTTTGAATTTTCCTGCTTATTCCCACTAAGGTTTTAGAACTCTGAAATCTCAACACTGATTTGCACAGAGAAAAGACGTGTATTTTTAGAACCCTCATCAAAAGTAAGCTTCACACTTGTTACTTGAATGCCACAAAAGAAGAACGGAGTTTCACAAAAAAATGCCTTCTTGTAGTTTTTATTGAAGATATCCCTTTTTCCCTATAGCCCCTTAGCGTTCAGAAATGTCCACTTGAGTTTCTACAGAAAGAGTGTTCAGAACTGCTCTATCAAAGTAAGCTTCAACTCTGTTAGTTGATGCACAGAACAGAAAGAAGTTTCACAGAATGCTTCTTGTAGTTTTATTTGAAGATATTCCTTTTTCCCACTAGGCCTTTAGCGCTTTGAATGTCCAACTTCAGTTTCTACAGAAAGAGTGACAGAACTCCTCAATCAAAAGCAAGCTTCACTCTGCTTACTTGAATGCACAGAACAGAAAGAGTTTCACAGACATGCTTCTGTGTATTTTTATTCGAAGATATCCCTTTTCCCTATAGGCCTTTAGCTTCAGATGTCACTTGCAGTTTCTAAGAAGAGTGTTCAGAACTGCTCAATCAAACTAACTTCAACTCTGTTAGTTGAATGCACAGAACAGAAAGAAGTTTCACAGATGCTTCTGGTAGTTTTTATTTGGAATTTCCTTTTTCCACTTTAGGCCTGTAGCGCTAGGAATGTCAACTTGCAGTTTCTACATAAAGAGTGTTTCAGAACTGCTCAGTCAAAAGTAAGCTCAACTCTGTTAGTTGAATGCAGAGAACAGGAAGAAGTTTCACAGATGCTTCTGTGTAGTTTTATTTGAAGATATCCTTTTTCCACTGTAGGCCCTTTAGCTGTCGGGATGTCAACTTGCAGTTTCTACAGAAAGAGTGTTTCAGAACTGTTCAATCAAAAGTAAGCTTCAACTCTGTTAGTTGAATGCACAGAACAGTAAGAAGTTTCACAGAATGCTTCTGTGTAGTTTTTATTTGGAGATGTTCCCTTCTCCACTGTAGGACCCTTAGCGCTAGGAATGACAACTTGCAGTTTCTACAAAAGAGTGTTCAGAACTGCTCAATGAAATGTGAGCTTCAACTCTGTTAGTTGAATGCACAGAACAGGAAGAAGTTTCGCAGAACGATTCTGTGTAGTTATTTAAGATATCCCTCTTCCACTGTAGACCCCTTAGCTTCAGAATGTCCACTTGCAGTTTCTACAGAAAGAGTGTTTCAGAACTGCTCAATCAAAAGTAAGGTTCAACTCTGTTAGTTGAATGCACAAACACAAAGAAGTTTCACAGAATACTTCTGTGTAGTTTTTATTTGAAGATATCCCTTTTTCCTCTATAGGCCCTTAGCGTTCAGAATGTGGCACTTGGAGTTTCTACAGAAAGGGTGTTTCAGAAACTGCTCTACAAAGTAGGTTCAACTCTCTTAGTTGAATGCACAGAACAGAAAGAAGTTCACAGAATGCTCTTTGTAGTTTTTTTAAATATCTTTTTCCACTATAGGTTTTAGCGCTGGGAATGTCAACTTGCAGTTCTACAGAAAGAGTGACTCAGAACTCCTCAATCAAAAGTCGCTCAACTCTGTACTTGAATGCACAGAACAGAAAAAGTTTACGAATGCTTCTGTGTAGTTTTTATTGAAGATAATCCTTTTTCCACTATAGGCCCTTAGCGTAGGAATGTCACTTGCAGTTTCTACAGAAAGAGTGATCAGAACTCCTCAATCAAAAGTCAGCTTCAACTCTGTTATTGAATGCACAGAACAGAAAGAAGTTTCACAGAATGCTTCTGTGTAGTTTTTATTCGTTGAATTCCTTTTTCCACTATAGGCCCTTTAGCGTTCGAATGTCCACTTGCAGTTTCTACAGAAAGAGTGTTTCAGAACTGCTCAATCAAAAGAAGCTTCAACTCTGTTAGTTGAATGCACAGACAGAAAGAAGTTTCACAGAATGCTTCTGTGTAGTTTTTATTGAGTTATTCCTTTTCCACTATAGGCCCTTAGCGCTCGAATGTCCACTTGCAGTTTCTACAGAAAGGTGTTTCAGAACTGCTGAATCAAAAGTAAGCTTCAACTCTGTTAGTTGAATGCACAGAACAGAGAAAGAAGTTGCACAGAATGCTTCTGTGTAGTTTTTATTTGAAGATATCCTTTTTCCACTATAGGCCCTTTGGCACTCGAATGTCAACTTGCAGTTTCTACAGAAAGAGTGTTTCAGAACTGTTCAATCAAAAGTAAGCTTCAACTCTGTTACTTGAATGCACAAACAGAAGAGTTTCACAAAATGCTTCTGTGTAGTTTTTATTTGAAGATATCCTTTTTCCACTATTGACCCCTTAGCTTTCAAGATGTCCACTTGCAGTTTCTACAGAAAGAGTGTTCAGAACTGCTCAATCAAATAGTTTGCTTCAACTCTGTTAGCTGAATGCACAGAACAGAAAGAAGTTTCACAGAATGCTTCTGTGTAGTTTTTATTTGAAGATATTCCTTTTTCCCTACAGCCTTCAGCGCTCTGAATGTCACTTCACTTTCTACAGAAAGAGTGTTTCAGAACTGCTCAATCAAAAGTAAGCTTCAACTCTGTTAGTTGAATGAACGGAACAGAAAGAAGTTTCACAGAACGCTTCTGTGTAAGTTTTTATTTGAAGATATCCTTTTTCCCCTATAGGAACCTTAGCTTCAGAAGTGCACTTGGAGTTTCTCAGAAAGAGTGTTTCAGAACTGCTCAATCAAATGTAAGCTTCACTCTGTTAGTTGAATGCACAGAACAGAAAGAAGTTTCACAGAATGCTTCTGTGTAGATTTATTTGAAGATATCCCTTTTTTCCACTTTAGGCCCTGTAGCGCTAGGAATGTCAACTTGCAGTTTCTACAAGAGTGTTTCAGAACTGCTCATCAAAAGTAAGCTTCAACTCTGTTAGTTGAATGCAGAGAACAGGAAGAAGTTTCACAGAATTGCTTCTGAGTTTTTTATTTGAAGATATCCCTTTTTCCACTGTAGGCCCCTTAGCTGTCGGGATGCCAACTTGCAGTTTCTACAGAAGAGTGTTTCAGAACTGTTCAATCAAAAGTAAGCTTCAACTCTGTTATTGAATGCACAGGCAGTAAGAAGTTTCACAGAATGCTTCT
>NW_022097769.1:0-46726 GCF_006542625.1 Nomascus leucogenys
TTTTATACTCTTACCAACCCATATGACCTCTAAGGATTTTTATTTTATTCTTTTTTCCTCACATCTGTGCAATGTTATTGTAAATCCTATGATACTTCTAAAATCAATGTGTCAGATTTACTGAAAGAAAATATAAGGAACACAGTAAAGTTTAAAATTGGGATGAGCAATGAATAACTGTTTAGTATAGCTAAGCAATATTTGCATATTTGTGTGTAATATATTTAAGCAAGTAGTGGAATATATATTTATACAAATAATAACATCATCTACACAAAATTCAAATTGAGTCGTGTCTTATAATTTTTTAATTTTTAATTTTTGTGGGTACATAGGTGTATATATTTATAACACAAATGAGATGTTTTGATACAGACATGCAAAGTTAAATAATCACATCACAAAGAATGGGACATCCATCCCCTCAAGCATTTATTTTTCGAGTTGTGAACAATCTAATTACACTCTTTAAGTTATTTTAAAATGCACAATTACATTACTATTGACCATTGTCACCCTATTGTGATATCAAATGGCGACTCTCATTCATTCTAATTATTTTTTGTACCCATGATCAATGCCCACCTCATTCTAGCTCCCCACTATCCTTCCCAGCCTCTAGTAATCATCCTTCTCTCTATGTTCATGAGTTCAAGTGTGTTGATTTTGAGATCCCACAAATAAGTGAGAACATGTGATGTTTGTCTTTCTGTGCCTGGCTATTTCACTTAACACAGTGATTTCCAGTTCCATCCATGGTCTTGCAGATGACTGGTTCTCATTCTTCTTTAGGGCTGAATAGTACTCCATTGTGTATATGTACCACATTTTTTAATCCATTCTTGGTGGACACTCAGGTTGCTTCCGAATCTTAGCTATTGTAGATAGTGCTGCAACAAACACAGAAGTACAGATTCTCAACATACTGATTTCCTTTCTCTTGGGTATATACCCAACAGTAGGATTGTTGGATAATGTGGTAGCTCAATTTTTAGTTTCTTGAGGAACCTCCAAACTGTTCTTTATAGTGGTTGCACTAATTTACATTCCCACCAACAGTAAATGCGGGTTCCCTTTTCTCCAAATTCTCACTATCATTTGTTATTTCCTGTATTTTGAATATAAGCCATTTTAACTCCAGTGAGATGATACTGCACTGCAGTTTCGATTTCCATTTCTCTATCAATGATGTTGAGCACCTTTTCTTATGCCTGTTTGCCGTGTGTATGTCTTCTTTTGAGAAATAGATCTTCAAATCTTTTTGGCCATTTTTGACCAGGTTATTAGATTTTTTTCTTGTAGAGTTGTTTGAGCTTCTTATATATTGCAGTTATTAATCCTTTGTCAGATGGATAGTTTGCAATATTTTTTTTTTCCCATTCTGTGGGTTATCTCTTTACCTTCTTGGTGTGTTATATTTTATTTTTCTTTTCTTTTTTTTTTTTTTTTTGAGACGGAGTCTTGCTCTTTCGCACAGACCGAGTGCAGTGGCGCAATCTCTGCTCACTGCATGCTCCGCCTCCCGAGTTCACGCCATTCTCCTTCCTCGGTCCCCCGAGTAGCTGGGACTACAGGCGCCCGCCACCATGCCCGGCTAATGTTTTGTGTTTTTTTAGTAGAGACGGGGTTTCACCGTGTTAACCAGGATGGTCTTGATCTCCTGACCTCATGATCCACCCGCCTCGGCCTCCCAAAGTGCTGGGATTACAGGCGTGAGCCACCGTGCCAAACCTTATTTTTCATTTATTATTTTTATTTTTTCATAAGTTATCAGGGTACAGATGGTATTTGGTTACATGAGTAATGTCCTTAGCAGTGATTTGTGAGATTATGGTGCACCCATTACCCAAGCCATATACACTGCACCATATTCGTAGTCTTTTGTAGAAAACTGGAACATTTTTGAAAGGTGATCTGCTTGACAGCTTTCAAAGAGTACAAAACCTTGTGAAGTAGCAGATGGCTATAGTAGTAGTGGCTATAGAACACTCTGTCATCCAGAAAGTTCCACTGCGTGGAACTGAATCAGAGCCTCTCACTCATGCAGGGTTTCCTGAAGCTCACAGCTGCTTGTGTGACTAGCAAATGGTCACCGGTCCGATGACCGCCGTGGACAAGCCAACCCCTCCCAGTGCTGTCCCCAAATCTCCCCTCTCCTGGTGACGCCCAGCAGGGCTGCCTGGGCCATGACCACAGGCCTCCACGATATCCTTCCCCTCAGCTGGCAGGCGACCTCCTGGACGGCCTCCTCTCAGTCAGGACAGGGACCCCGACTTGCTGAACCCCCAGGGACAGCCCCCACATGCATGCTTTTCCCCTCCTAAGTGTGTCGGCAGGCCTGCCTCTTCCTGTGTTAACCCCAACTCACAAAACACCAGCAGAGCCACGCAGGCCTCACGGAGGCCAGGCTGGAGCGGGTTCTGTTGAAAAACTGCTGAGAGGAGGTTTGCTTTGCTTCTCAGCGCTCCACATGAGGGGGCTGCAGGCTGGTGTGCATGGGCCTGCTTTTGCCTGTGTGTGGCTGAGGGGTTGGCGGTTTCAGAGCCTCGGCACAGGCAGGAGCAGGTTCGAGGCTGCCTTGGCCGCGGCCCTGGGTGGCTGGTGGGTGAGGTTTGAGGTTTGAGGTTTGAGTGTGGGATGTGAGGCAGGGGGCAGCGAGGCGCTGGGGTCGGATGGGCAAGGAGGCCGCAGAGCAGAGTGCGAGGGCCGGCCGTGGGGCCTCTTTCTCCTGCACTCACACACACTTCTTTCCCCCTGCAGGCTCCAGTGCAGTCACTGTCCGGGGACCTGGGACTCGGCCCACGTGCACGTCCTCTTCCACCTGTGGTGGGACAGGGCCGGCCGCCGGGGGCTGGTGAAGATGCGCATCTGGGGCCAGCGGTGCAGGCTGTGCCCTGCGCCCGGGGACTGCCAGGTGAGGCCCCCGGGCGAGCAGCCCTTCCTCAGCAGGCTGGTCTTGCACATCCTGCAGGACTGCTACGGGGATGGCCTCGGCCCAGCCCGGCACCCCAGGGAGGCCTATGAGGGCTGCTGTGAGGCCTGTGAGCTGGGGGTCTGCTTCCTCCAGAAGGCCCCAGACCCTGCCTGGAGTGCCAACACCACAAAAGGCAACTTCCCCGCCACGGCCTGGGATGGCACTGGCGCCGTCTCCAGGGGCAAACCGCTGCCCACCCCTGGCGACGACCTCGGCAAGGGTGGCGGTGTCATCGCCATCCCCTTCTCCCTTGTGGGCACCAGCAATGACCAGGTGCCTGCCGCTGAGGGCCCTGCCACCCCTGCAGGGGCCTCTCTCCCTGTGACCGGCAGCCGTGGGGCCCTGCTCATCGGCCGGGGTTCCATCTACCTGTCTGGGGATTCTGTGGCCGTGCCTGGGGGCAAAGGCTTCCCGGTGGCCATTGGAGACCCCCTCCTCCACGGCCCCGGCCTCCTCGGCAGCAGCATCCAGACCTTCGAGCTCAAAGGCTTCGTCTTCAAGGGCCGGGGCTCCCTCTGCAGCCCCGTTTGCGTGGCCCAGGGCCGGGGCCCCGTCTCCCTCAACAATGGCCTCGTCCCTGCGGGGAGACACACGCCCACTGTGTTCTACTGCGTGAGCCTCTCGGCCAGCGGGGAGGGCTCCCTCACCTTCCCCTCCTCCCTCACCAGCATCTTCACCAACACCCTCTCGGAGCCCACCGATGGCCCTGTGGCCACTAAAGAGGCCTCCATCACCTTCCCCTTCATCTTTACTGATGTCAAGGATGCCGTTGCTGAGGTGGCTGAAGGCAACGGGAAGGAAGGAGGCGGCCAGGGCCTCGCCCCTGCGGGTCACGACCCCCTGCCAGAGACCAGTGCTGGTGGCCTCCCCTCCCAGGTCAAGGGCTCCCTTGCACCCTCCTTCCCTGCTGACGTCCAAGGCACAGATTCCTTTACTGACATCACTGAAGGCAAAGAGAAGGAAGGTGGCCTGGTCACCGCGGGTCACGACGCTCCTCTGGGGACCAATGCCGAGGGTCCCATCATGGTTAGTGAGGGCTCCATCACCATCCCCTTCTCAGTCTTCGATGTCATAAAGCGCAAGGGCGGTGGCCATGTTGCCTACGGCCCCCAGGGCAATGGCTGCGTCTCCCAAGGCTATTACCAGAAGAGGCGGCTGAGGTCCAGGTTCCACAAGGCCCGCTGTGGGTGCCGCCGGGAGGAAGACGAGCGCCCTGGCCGCGCCTGCCGCAGGCTGCACACCGAGCCCTACGAGGACTTCTGGATCTGGGTGTCCATGGCCGTGTGCGTCTTCTGGCTGATGTGCATGTGTCGGCTGAACCCCGGGATCTACCCGCAGCAAGTGTGACGCCCCGAAGTTCAGGCAACCCTCGCCTCTGAGATCCCGCCTCGCCTCCGAGACACCCCCCAACCCCGCCTTTGAGACGCCCGCCCCGCCTCCGAGGCCCCGCCCCCGCCTCCGAGACCCCGCCCCGCCTCCGAGACCCCGCCCCATCCGAGACCCCGCCCCGCCTCCGAGACCCGCCCCCGAGACCCCGCCCCCGCCTCCGAGACCCCGCCCCCGACCCCCCCCCCCCGGACCCGCCCCGCCTCCGAGACCCCGCCCCCAGCCTCGAGACCCCGCCCCCGCTTCTGAGACCCCGCCCCCTCCGAGACCCCCCCCGCCTCCGAGACCCCACCCTGCCTCCGAGACCCCGCCCCCGCCAGCAGCCCAGTCCCTCCTGTCTCTTGCCCCTGGTGGTTTTGTGGGTCTGCCCTGAGCTGTTCCTGTGTGCTCCAGCCTCTTCCTGTGTGTGTAACTCCAATAAAACCAAGCAAAGCCAGCCAAGCAGCCCTCCACCCAGGGGAGGTTTCCAGGCCAGAGAAACCTGGGCCGGTCCTTCTGTCCCTCCAACCTGCAGGGGCCCCTCACGCCCACCGCTTCTTCCCCTGGGGAGAGCTCCCTCTTGGGGATTCCGAATTCCTGGCCATGTGTGGCTCCTGGGATAGGACAGGAAGCTTTGGCTCAGGCTCCGTGTCAGGTGCAAATTAACCTCCCTCCTGTGTGGACCCAGGGGGCTTGTGGAAGAGGCCACTTACCTCTCTCCAGGAAAGACTCAAGTCCCCGCTGACACTGGCCTGTCACGCCCTCCCTCTTCCCTCCAGCCTCAGTGTAGCCTCGGGAGGGATCTTGGCACCTCTCATCCAGAGGGTGGGGGGCCACGGTGGGCTCTGAGTCTGTCTGGGTTTGAGAAATTCTATCCACTGCTGATGACAGAAAACTCTCCTGTTACTCAAAGCCACACACTGGATTTTCATTTTAAAAGAGCCCTGTTTCCATTTCCTAGGGGCGGGGGTGTTGGGATACCTGGCTGTCCCAGCCAGGTGGGGCCTGACAGTGGCAGTGTCTGGGTCCGACTGTCCGGCCTCTCAGGCAGGGTCAGCCCTGAGGGTCCTGGGAGGTTGGGAACTGCCTGGGGAGACCCTGGGGTCTGCGACTGGGGAAGCCCTGCCCTGTAGAAAGGGGAAGCCACGTCCAGGGCCCCTGGTGGGGAGGGGTCCAGCCCGGAGATTCTGCCTGCCAGGCTGGCCTGGACCGCTGGGGTGTGCGGGGGAGGCATGGCGGGGGGTTCTCCCACACAGCTGTGGTGGGCTCGGATGCAGGTGGTGCGGGGGCTTCAAGGGGAAGCAGCAGAACCTCTGGTCCCAACCCAGCACCCTCTGCTTACGGGGCATGGATGGAGACCCCAGCGGCCCCAGGAGGCTCCACCCTGCACAGAGGCTGGAGACAGCAGCCAGCCTGCAGGTGACATGGATGAGGGTCCAGGAGAAACCCGAATCCAGGGCCTCAGGGCCCAACTGCAGGGACGGGGTCCCAGGAGAAACCCCAATCCAGGGCCTCGGTGGCCAACTGCAGGGACGAGGGTCCCAGGAGAAACCCCAATCCAGGGCCTCAGGTCCCAACTGCAGGGACGGGGGTCCCCAGGAGAAACCCCAATCCAGGGCCTCAGGGCCCAACTGCAGGGACGAGGGTCCCAGGAGAAACCCCAATCCAGGGCCTTGGGGGCCAACTGCAGGGACGAGGGTCCCAGGAGAAACCCCAATCCAGGGCCTCGGGGGCCAACTGCAGGGACGAGGGTCCCAGGAGAAACTGGAATCCAGGGCCCCGGGGGCGCAACTGCAGGGACGAGGGTCCCAGGAGAAACCCGAATCCAGGGCCTCCGGGGCCAACTGCAGGGATGAGGGTCCCAGGAGAAACCCCAATCCAGGGCCTCGGGGGCCAACTGCAGGGTGGCAGGAGCCCTACATGCTGACTCAGAGGGCCCAGGCCAGCCTCGTCCTGGGATGGGTTTTGGGAATCTGCTTTCCTCTAGTGGGGCACGGGCGCTGGGGGCCTCCTGGGTGGGCAGCTTGGCCGCCTCAGGCCGACAGCAGGTGCCCCTCCCCACCCCTTCTGCCCAGCACTATGGGGTGGTGGTCTCAGGGGCTGTGGGCAGGGAATCACAGGAGCACCTGGGGCCCCAGGCAGGGAGCACAAGGCTGTGACCTTGCCCTTCTCCCATCGCCTGCCAGGCCACCTCTGGCTGGGAGCATGCTGGGGCCCAGAGGGTGGGTGAGTTCTGGGGCCCAGGGCAGGGAGGGGCAGGGAGGCTCTGTGTTCTGGATCCACGCCCCTGCCCTCAGCGCCACCCACGCCAGGAGCCTGTGCACAGGTGTCCCCGTATGAGCACAAGAGGGGCCACCCTGCAGTGACCTTGCTTGGTCACATGGCTACTAAAATGTGGCCACCGAAGAGGAAGAAGGGAAGGCTGGCACCTTCACTACAACCCACCCACCTCAGCCTTCAGGATGGCTCCCAGCCCACCCTTGCCGTCGGGCAGCTCCCAGCATCTGACCCTGTCAGGACACAGGACATGACTGTCACCTGGGACCCCCTTCCCTGCAGGCCCTGGGGGCAGGGGGGGCAGCCTCAGCAACGGTGGGAGACCCCCACCTCTCCCAAGGGGCTTCCTTTCGTCTGCCTCGGGGCTGCCCAGACACTCCAGCCCTCGGGGTCCTTCCGCACCCTGCCAGGGGGCCCTGAAGGCTGCAGGTGCCCGCCCATCCTGGAAGAACCCCCTCAGGGCTTCCAAAGGCACCCGGGATCCCCCAGCTCCCCGGCCACCGCTCAGCTCCCTGGCCTGCTTGACCCCAACTGCTCCCCACCCCCCTCCCCGACCTCCCCAGGGCCCCTATCTCGCCCTTCGCCCCCCACCCCTTCCTGGTGCTTCTTTCCTACCCCTCCCCAGACCCTCCTTTCTCGGTCCTCCCAGCCCCCTCCCCGTCCCTCTCTCCTCCTCCTGTCCCTCTCCAGCGCCCCTCTTTCTCTCTTCCCCTCCCCTCCCCTTCCTCTTTCCCCCTTCCCCCTTCCGGCCCCCCCACCCTGTCCCTCTCTCTGCTCCCCTCCCTCTCCTGGCCGCCCCCCGACCCCATCCCTCTCCTCGCTCCCCTCCCTCTCCCGGCCCACTCCGCGCTGTCCTGCGGCGCCCCCGTGTGGCTGTGGGGGAAGAGCAGACCCCGCTGTCGGGGGAGTCCTGGGAGGGCGTGGATCTCTGGGGCCGCTCCCTTGTCCTCATTGCTGTTGAACTGCTTCTCGGCTTAATCAGATGAGTTGTTAAAACTAACAGACTACTCATCATCAGCATTGTTACTATTGGTTTCATTAGTAATTGTATTTATTTAATTAATTGTTACATTCACTAGTAAAAATGGGAGCTAAGGCAATGCATGCACTCCCCGGTGTGCGGCTCACCGCTGTGAAGGCAAATGCGGTACTGTGAGTGCTGAATGCACCGCCATGGTCGCGGGAAAGTCCAGGCACAGACATCAGCTCAAAAGCCAAGGGCAGGCCTGGGGTTCACATACCAGGCAGCAAGCTGAACTCTCACCCTGAGCCCACACCTGAGCCCTCATCTCAGGCTGCACCTGAGCCCACACCTGAGCCCTCATCTCAGGCTGCACCTGGCCCACACCTGAGCCCTCATCTCAGGCTGCACCTGGGCCCACACCTGAGCCCTCATCTCAGGCTGCACCTGGGCCCACACCTGAGCCCTCATCTCAGGCTGCACCTGAGCCCACACCTGAATCCACACTGGAACTTTAGCCTGAGCCTACATCTGAGCTCTCGCCTGAGTCTTCTATATGGTTTGAGTGGCCAGGTTGGGCCTAATTAAACATGAGGTAGCAGTAACGACTTTAGGCAACTGAATTAATAGTAGAGATATTTAATATCAAAGTCAAAGAAGATGAAGGGCAGACACATTTTTAATGTAATTGCTATTAGTTCAGCCGAAGTTGAGGGGACTCAAAGTGTGAATAATTTTCCGACTTAAGGTACATTTCCTAGTGATGGGGGTCAGCTCATACAGGGTCAGGTGTGGTTCCTGCTGAAACCAAGTCCACCCAGAGCATGTGAGGCTGAGCACAGGCTTGGGGTTCCCTGAGAGGGTCTGGCGAGAACTCTGACAGCAGCTCCCATCACCCTGCGGAGGATAAAGCGAATGCTGCTCTAAGTGTCTTGGGTCTGTGCTGATTTGTGTAACTACCTGTTGCAGGGTTGGGTTAGGGTCCGGTTGGTTACCCTGGACACTGGGTATTCAGGTGGACAGGCAGGCCTTGGCCTTGGACAATGGCTGGCTAGGGTGAGCTGGGGCTGCTTTACCCGCAGCTGTGGCGAGGGGAGCGGGAGGCCAGGGAAGTCCCCAGGAGGAGTGGCCACACGGTGATCCGGGCCCCAGGCTGGCTGGTAGGTGGAGGGTCACACCACCTGGGTCTCAGTGAGGTCCTAGCTGGAGCAGAGGTTCGGGGATCTCCTTCCCTTTCCTTCTGGGGCCTGGGACTTTGCACCTCTGTACAGGAGAGGCAGCAGAGGGCTGGGGTCCTGGCGATGCCTCTACTCTGCCTCCCAGCCTTTGGGGAATGTCTCCACCTGTTATGGCAAGTGTCCCTGTTTGCCTGGGACTTTGGGGGCTAAATTGGAGTGCTTTCTCTTTTTCCCCAAGTTCTCCAGCACACTTAGAAGCATCTGCCCACCCAGCTACACCCCTAAAATTTTCCCTTGATGCCCAGGGCCAGGCATCCTCTGGGCACTTGATTACAGATGTCTGCAGGTGACAATCTGAGTGCCTGTATGCTACTCCTGTGGGCCGCTAGCACCCTGGTACCCCGGGAACAGAGCGTGAATGCCTTTAAAGCTAGTTGGAGCAGAGAACCAATTCCAGACACCCAGAGACATTTAGATAACTCATTACTAGGGTCCTGGCCCTGGGATCACTCCCAGGACTAGTTCTGTGTCTGTCCAGGTGTGATCCAGGAGTGCAGTGAGGGATGTGGATGTGGGATTGGCACAGGACTTTCACCAGCAGAAGAAAGGAAGGGAGAGGAGGGGAAGAGAGGGCAGGGAGCAGAGGGGAGGGGAGAGGGGAGCAGTCTTTCCAGCTGGGAGCTGGCCCAGGCTGCTGGGGTCATTTGGGAAGAAAAGGTGATTTGGAGTCCGGGAGACTGAGGGTGCCCTCGGGCCAACATCTGAGGAGAGTGACAGGGGTTTCCTCGCTCCACAGCCCCAGGTGGCCTTGGTGGGTGCAGGCAGAAAATGACATTTTCAAGTCCAGTTCCAACCCAGACCTGGTTCCTAGACCCAGCGCCGATCAAGGGGCACCAGGGAGGCAGCAGAGGTTTCTGCAAATCCAGTGTAGAGTGACTGCCAGACACCCCACATCGTTTTCTCAGCAGACTGAAGGCCATCCCACATTTGGAGGAGCCCGGGTGAAGCACCTGGGGAAGACCCTCAGCCCTGGGAGGGTCCCTCCAGCGGTGAGCAGGTGGGCTGCCCCTCAGAGTGCGGCTCATTTCGATGGAAGTTTTATAAAATAAGAAAAGGCACCCTATAAGCACCCTTTGGGAGCCTTGTGTCACCCCCAAACATATAACTCGCTTCCAGGTCAGAAGTAGTGAAATGACCATTGCCAATGCAAATGGAACTGCCTTACGACACATGGGGGAGGTTAGGGCCTGCTATGGGGCCTTACGGTGGGCCCCCAGGAACCCCGAACAACTGTGCCCCCCTCCCAGGTCATCGCTGGGCCGCCTCTGTCCCCGGGGAGGCTCTGCCTTGGGGAGCCCTCTTCCCATGCTCCCAGCAATGACTTCCAGGCCTCCCTCAGCATCAAGAGGAGCCACGTCTTCTCCTTGTGACCCAGCGGTATAATTCACCCTAAATAATGGCAGAATGGGCTGTGTGTAGTCTTTAAAAGTCAAAACAATTTTGTACACAGCAGCAGTCATTCAGCGGTGGCTAACACAGCTCTGACCTGTGTGGGCGCTGGGCTCCAAGGTGGACCTCCGCACGCATGGGGTTAACTACACCCCCATGACCATTCCTGGCAGGAGGGGCGGGACAGAGGACTGCGTTATGTTTCTCCTAAAAGAAAATCATAAAAGTCACACACTCCAGGTGCCACACTTATTATGGAGGGAGGGAAAGCAGATGAGCGGGCGGGAAGACTAGCGGGCTTGCCACGCCCAGGCAGCGCTGGTCGGGTTTCGGCTTCCTCCGCCCCTTCCTTTTTCTCTGTGCATTCTCAGTGACGCGGGGCACAGCTCTGCCCGGGGGCCTCCCAGAGTCCAGCTGGACCCCACACTGGGTCAGCCCTGGTGCGGAGGAGGCCGCTCTGGGTGGGCACGGGGGGCAGCACGCGTTAGGGGGCTGGACAGGGGCGTGGCCACGCGTGTGAGGGGGCTGGACAGGGGCGTGGCCACGCCTGAGGGGACCGTGCGGGGGCGTGGCCACGAGCGTGGAGACTGAGAAGGTGGCGTGGTCACACGTGTGAGGGGCTGGGCAAGAGGCGTGGCCGTGTGTGCGGGGGCTGGACGGGGGCGTGGTCATGTGCGAGGAGGCTGAACAGGGGGCGTGACCACGTGTGAGGGGCTGGGCCGGGGCGTGCCACACGTGTGCTGGCTCTGCTGTGGGCTTCCTTCCCTTCCTGTGCAGGTGGTGGTGCCCTCTGCGCCTTCACTGGGGCCCAGCCAAGTAACTGAATCCAGTCAGGAGCAAGGGCAGACGCTGGCACAGGTCCTGCCACTGTCCCCAACCTGGGTTTCAACACAGCTGAGGCCTGGCATAGTTTTTCTGGGCGCCTGTGGCTGTCTCGGTCTGAAAGGTGGGACAGACGCAGCTGGGGCCTCCCCGGGTGCAGCGTGGGTGGCTCCTGGCAGGGGAAGTGAGAAGCCCTCCGTGCAGTGTCTCTGAAGCAGCCCCAGGCCAAGGCTGTGGCGTGCTCGGTGGTGCTGTAGGCCCAAGATGTTTATGGGTCGAGAGTCCCGGGGCCGGGATTCTGATCCCTGGTGAGAGGTGGGTGGGAGGAAGTCCAGACGTGTCCTGAGTGGCCATTCCTCACAATGAGGTGACACCGCCTCTCCAAACACGTGACGTGGCTGGAAGCAGATGCTGCTGTCTGGTTCTCCCTCCTCTCTGTCCCTGCCTGGGACATGTGGATCTCACCCCCAGCCACTTTCTTCTGGCCTGTGTCCCCCTGCCTGGGACACGTGGACCTCACCCCCAGTCTCCTTCTCGCCTCTACCCCCTGCAGGCGCGGCCAGGTCACAGTCGGCACCAGAAGTTTGGCAGATCTCAGTGAGGCGTTAGTTTGCTTTCCTTGTGACGGGTGAGTTGAATACCCTTTCATGACTGTATTGATCACTGTGTACCTTCTTTGTTGAAATGTTGTCAGTATTTAAAGTCACAAATCTTTCTCTAAGACTATGCTACAATTTTTGTATAATATTTTGATGGATATTTGAAGTAAGTGCTAATTTTCTTTGGATTTCTTCTTTGACCCGTGCTTTATTTAGGAGAATCTCTTTACTTATGTATTTATTTTTTAAACCCCCTATTCTGAGAAGCATATTTAGAAGAGTATTGCCCACTTTCCAAATATGTGGAGAGTCTAAAAGGGATCTTGCTATTACTGATTTAATTCCATTTTGATCAAGGAACAAACTGCAGGATCTCACTTTTTAAAATTACGGAGACTTATTCTTACTGTTTAACATAAGCTCTATCTTCGTAAATGCTCCGTGTACACTCAAAAATTACGTGTGTTCTGCAGCTGTGGGGTGGGATGCTCTCCAAGAGTTAATGAGGTGCAGCTGATTGACAGTGCTCTTTAAACCCGCGAATCCTTCCTGTCCCGTCTGCTGTGCTTGCAGTCCCAAGTGAGCTGTTACATCTCCAACTAGGACAGTGAATTTCTCTATTCTTTCAGTTCTGTCCGTTTTTACTTCGTGTTTTTGAAACTGTTATTATCTTTTTAGGCATTTAGGATTTTTCTGTGATCCTGATAGTGGCTGACCGTGGTGTCATCATGGAATGTCCCTCTTTATCTTCAGGGTGCTACCTGGTCTAATGTGAGTGTCCCAGGGCTGCTTTCTTATGCACAGAATTGGCGCTGTGTTATCTTTTCCTTTTTCTATTCTTTTTTTTTCTTTTTGAGACGGAGTCTCGCTCCATCGCCCAGGCTGGAGTGCAGTGGCGCGATCTCAGCTCGCTGCAAGCTCTGCTTCCCAGGTTCACGCCATTCTCCTGCCTCAGCCTCCCGAGTAGCTGCAACCACAGGCACCCGCCACCATGCCTGGCTAATTTTTTGTATTTTTTTTTAGTAGAGACGGGGTTTCACCGTGTTAGCCAGGATGGTCTTGATATCCTGACGTTGTGATCCGCCCACCTTGGCCTCCCAAAGTGCTGGGATTACAGGCATGAGCCACCATGCCTGGCCACTTTTTTCCTTTTTTTTTTTTTTTTTTTCGAGACAGGGTCTCACTCTGTTGCCCGGGCCGGAGTGCAGTGGCACCATCTTGGCTCACCACAGCCTCGACCTCCTGGCTCAAGTGATCCTTCCACCTCAGCCTCTAGAGTAGCGGAGACCACAGGGGCGCACCACCACACCAGGCTAATTTTTTTTGTATTTTTCAAACTCTTTTTTTTTTTTTTTTTGAGATGTAGTTTCACTCTTGTTGCCCAGGCTGGAGTGCTGTGGCGCGATCTTGGCTCGCTGCAACCTCCGCCTCCTGGGTTCAAGTAATTCTCCTGCCTCAGCCTCTCCAGTAGCTGGGATTACAGGCACATACCACTGTGCCTGGCTAATTTTTTTTTGTATTTTAGTAGAGACAGGGTTTCACCGTGTTGGCCAGGCTGGTCTTGAACTCCTGACCTCAGGTGATCCGCCTGCCTCAGCCTCCCAAAGTGCTGGGATTACAGGTCAAACTCTTAGACTCAAGTGATCCTCACTCTTGTGCCTCCCACAATGCTGGGACCACTCCTGGCCCACTGTGGATCTTTTTCTATCCTTTAGACACCCAACCTGTCTTTGTGTCTTAAGTGGGTGTCCGTAGATGGAGTTGGGTCTTGGTGACAATCCCTGCTTTGCACGTGGAGTTTCTCCATTTGCAATTCCTGTAATGATTGATGAGGTTGCTGTAGATCCCCCATCTTGCTACTCGTTTTCTAAGTGTCTTATCTTGTCATTTGTTTTTTATTTGTCATTTTTTTGTTCCTTTGTTCCTCCATTCCTGCCTTTTCTGGGTTAATTGAAATTTTTTAGTACTTCGTTTTACACCTCCGTTGGCCTTTTAGCTGTGCCTCTTGGTATTACCATTTTTAGTGGTTATTCTAAAAACAACAAAATGAATCCTTAATTTATCAGCCTATTCACGTCACACAAAATGTGGGAAACTTGTAACAGTGTAATTCCTCTAACCCTGTTCTTCCTGTTATAGTTGCCATATGTTTAACTTCTGCCTACATTACAAACTCCGTAACACAATGCTACTTTTGCTTTAGACAATCTTTTGAATAAATTAAAGTTAACTTTTTAAGAAATTAACTGTCGGTTGGGTGTGGTGGCTCATGTTTGTGATGCCAAAATTTTAGGAGGCAGAGGCAGGAGGATTGCTTGAACTCAGGAGTTCGAGACTGCTTTCGGAAACACAGTGATACCTCGTCTATTAAAAAGAAAAGAAACTAGCCTGGTGTGGTGGTGCGCACCTGTAGTTTCAGCTGCTCGGGAGGCTGAGGCAGGGGGATCCCTGGAGCCCAGGAGGTCAGGCCGCTGTGAGCCATGGTCATTTTCCTCCCCATCTCCCTGTCCGGCCCCCACACAGCTCCTTCTCTGTTGCCCCAGGCCAACCCACCCCTGGTGCTGTGCCCTCCTCTCACTGCCGTCCTTGTTTCCCCCGAGCTCCGCCTCCTATGGTGGCAGAGGGGGAGGGGGAGGGCGGGAAGCATGGCTCACAGTCGGCTCCATCACAGAGGCCCTGTATTTGTCCAGTTTCACAGCCATTTGCTGGAGGAACCCAGGTCCAGTACTGGCTACCCTGTCACGGCAGGGGTGACCTCTTACCAGCCTAGCAGCCCAGAGGCGCCCCAGGCGGGGAGATGGCAGGTGGACACCGGGTCCCGCATGTTATGGCAGTGAAGCCTGCAGCCCGCCAGAGCTCCGACAGCAGAGAAACAGGCTGCGAGTATAAACGTGGAATTGCTGTGAGCCATGGCGCCAGCAGCATGTGCTGCAGAGACATCTAA
Source organism: Nomascus leucogenys (assembly GCF_006542625.1). Classification (NCBI taxonomy): domain Eukaryota; kingdom Metazoa; phylum Chordata; class Mammalia; order Primates; family Hylobatidae; genus Nomascus; species Nomascus leucogenys. Next base: position 14,570 of record NW_022097769.1, read on the forward strand.
TCAATTAGCCCCTCCGTGCTGGGTGGGTGAGGCGTTGCTGTGCGTGCACCATTCAGGAGCTCATGGGGAGAGAAATGCAAACTCCTCTGGGGGCCCCAGGGTGGATTGCACCACCACTCAGCACGTTGTATCGAGTGCCTTTCCCCGCAATGTGTGCTTTCTGAGGCTGTAATTTTGAGTGTGTCTTTCAAGGCTGCAGCCCTTAAGCAGCACCGCCTGGGTGTTCAGCTGGATAATCCTGTAAATGAAGTTTGCATGGTTTAACTGCTCACAGCAGCAGGTGGGAGCTCGGGTGGTGGGGAGCATCTGGGGTTTCGAGGAGTCTGAGCCTGTGTGCAGTGCTGCAGGCTGTGGACGGGTTACGCGGGTGCTGGTCTTTAACGAGAGGACCTTCAGAGAGATGCAACAAAACCACACGTGAGGCAGAGATGAAGCCTCCGAGCTGCATTGGAAGAGCTGCTGTCCGTGCAGCCACTGCCCCCTAAATACTCTGTGAGGGTCCTGGCTCCAGTCCATCTGTCCATCGTCTTGGGAGCAGCCCATGCCAGCCACGTTGTCCTCCAGGCTTCTCTGCACAGACCTGGCTGCTGCGGGGTGCAGGGCATGCTGGTTGCACGTGTGCGCTCCACCTCTCTTTCACATGTGCGTTTTCTGTAACACTCAGGACAATCCCGTGAACTAGAACTCAGGTCCCCTGTTGAATTGGAGTTGGCCTGAGAAAGATCTTGGAGGATTAAGGCAGAGCTTTGCTCTGGGTCTGCCTCCAGGAAGGTATGTGAGTCTCCACAGGGGCTGTGCCACAGAAGCCCCCACAGCTTTTGGAACCCCAGAGCCCTTCACTGCACATTTGCCCTGTAGCCTCAGTCTCCAGGGACCTGGCAAAGCCCCAGCGTCAGCTTTTATGTTCTTCTGCATCACCGTGTCCTCTGCCTCTCTATGAATGAGTTTATCAGGCCTCATCCTTGGGGAGTGAGGTGGGGGCAGGTGGCAGACCTCGGGGCCAACAGAGAGTCGTTAACTAATCTCGTAGTAAACGTGGCCTGGAGTCTTGTTTTTCAGATGGAAAAGGGAAAATTGGGCAAAGTTCGCAGGGGAAAAATACCAAGTTTTGTGGTGGTTGTGTTGATGGAGGGGATTGAGCTGAATCCGAGAAGGAAGTACATTTGAGGCTTGGCTGCCACACGCACGGACACTGCAGAGAATGAGGAAAAATGTCTGGCTGTGTTTTCTTTCCTCTGCACAAAAGAATAATTGCTTTTGTTTACGGATTTTCTGAAATGTCCTTCCAATTCCATTGCCCCTGAATTATGAGCTGTGCCAGCTTGTGTGCAACAAATGGGTCTTATTGAGCACAAATACATGGGTGCAGAGCGTCTTTCAAAGAGGAGGCATCAGGGAGCCTCCTTCGGTCTCCTGCCAGGAGGCTGCTTCTCGAGATCCAGACCTGCCTGGGCTGCTTCAGGGGCCTCCCTGCCCTTCCCGGTGTGGCAGATCTGTGCCCACAGCAACGCATCCCCTACACCTGCACCACCGCTTTTTCTGAGGCCCAGTGTTGATCTCTTTGTGGCCCCAGTGAGGACATTTTTGAGGCTTCGTGATCTCTGTAGGATGCTGTCCAGGCCCATGCACACAGCAGGTGCATCCGTGAGGCACACCTCATATCTTAGCACTGCTGTGCTGTGATGCAAGTCCTCAGGGAGCTCGGCTCCACACTGTCACTCAGGGATCCAGCGGCCCCTTCCACCTGTGGTGCTGCCCTCCTCTGGTTTGGTGTCCTCTCCGTTCAGTACACAGCTGGGGAGGAAAGTGAAGAGGCTGTTGCGAGGGCCTTATGAGCCAGGGCCAGGAGTGGACCGCATCACCCCTGCCCATGTTTCTTGGCTAGAACTAGCTATGTGGCCAAGGCAAACCCCTGAAGTGGAGGATGCAGGCAGCGCCCGCCTCTCTCTGTCTCTCTGTCTGCCATTTGCCCCTCACCCCCACCCACCTGACCACCCGGCCCCCCAAGGAGGCTGCCTCAATGCCTTTCAGTAACCCACTTCTGTTGTGCAAATTCCACTCTGAAGAGCATTTCCTCTTCAGAGCGACTGCCCGAGAAAACTGGATAATCGCGCCTTTTTCTGTGTTTCTGTGGTTCTTTTATAATCCCAGTTTTAAAATCTAAAATAGTGCATGCTGGTATTTGCTTTTTAGGGTTGTAGAAGAAGGTTAACAAGGTACCACAAATCGGATGGCTCAAAACAGCGGATACTGACTGTCTCACGGTTCTGGAGACCAGAAGTCTGAAACAAAGAGGTGGTGGGTCGGTTCCTCCGGAGGCTCTGAGGGGGATGCGGTGGCTCTGAGGGGATGTGGGGGCTTTGAGGGGGTGATGCGGGGCTCTGAGGGGGCGGCGGGGTGGTCTCTGAGGAGAATGTGGTGGGGCTCCGAGGGGGATGTGGGGGGGCTCTGAGGGGCATGTGGGGGGGCTCCGAGGGGAGGCGGGGGGCTCCGAGGGGGATGTGGGGGGGCTCCGGAGGGGATGTGGGGGGCTCCGAGGGGGATGTGGGGGGGCTCTGAGGGGCATGTGGGGGGCTCTGAGGGGATGCGTTTCCTGCCTCTCTCCGCCGTGCTGGGCTGCATCTTCGTGCTCCTCTGCTTGTGGATGCGTCACTCTGGCTCCGTCCTTCTTCACGGGGCTTCCCTCTCCCTGCGTTCTCTCCTTTATAAAGGCACCTGTCGTTGGATGCAGGGACCGCTCTAATCCACCATGATTCTATCTGGAGAACCTAAACTTAATTACATCAGTAAGACCCTTTCTCCATGAGGTCCCACTCGCAGGTTCTAGGGGGACATGTCTTTTGGGGCCACCATTCCTCCCGCTCCGATGCTCCTTTAAGCTCATTAAGCTTCATAGAGGGGATTCAGGTGGGGGTGCCCTCGGCTTCACTCCGTGGGCGTCGGGGGGCGCGTCGCCTGCAGGCCGGCCCTTCTGCCCTCTCAGAGGCAGCCACAGCTCAGGCCACGCTGGAGGGTGGGGTGGATTTCCTCCCTCCCTCCTCCTCACTGCCCTCCACCCCCCTCCCCACCTGCTTCCTCCCATCCTCCCTCTTGCTGCCTCCCCACCCTGCCTGGGTCCTCCCATCCTCCCTCTCACTGTCCCCCCAACCAGCTTCCTCCCATCCTCCCTCTCACTGCCCCCCCACCCCACCTGCTTCCTCCCATCCTCCTTCTCACTGGCCCTTCCTCCCCTGCCAACCTGCTTCCTCCCTCCCTTCCCTCACTGCCCTCACTCCCTGCCTCTTTCTCCCATCATCCTCTCATTGCCCCACCACGAGTAAATGTCTGTCAGGCTGGGAGGCAAGAAGCAGCAGGTGCCTTCTGTTTGGCCTTGTACACTTGTTGTCATGAGCTGGGTCTGCTCCTCTGGGCTCAGACCCTCCATTTTCAGGGTTCTTGGTGGGTGGAGGGTGGGCACCCAGGACAGCTGCCTGGGAATGGCTGCATGAGACCTCTCAGGGGACATCAGCTGCTGTCTAGCTGGGGCTGTTACTTCTATTCTTCAGGTCTGGTGCCTTTTTATGCCATTGCATATGGAATTGTTTAACAATTTCATTTTTAAATTGTTCATAGAAATATAGGAAGATAATTGAATTTTGTACTTGATCAGATATCCTGCAACCTGACTAGATTCACTGAATCATTTTCAGTAGTTTGTTTTGTAGATTACATAGGGTTTTCTCAATACATAATCATGCTTGCAAATAATGGCTTTCTTCCTCTCTTTTTCCCCTCCCTCCCCCCATCTTCTTTCTGATTTTTATGCCCTCTGTTTCCTTTTCTTGCCTTATTGCATTGGCTGGGACCCCCAGTACTGTATGGAACAGAAGTGTCAAAAGTGACCTTAAGTATGGGTCACTTTCAGTTTAGTTTTAGTTGTTAGTTTTCTATAAATGTACTTAATCAGGTTGTGGAAGGTCCCATTATTTCTGGTTTGCTGAGAATTTGTCATAAGTACCTACTGAATCTTTTTTTCCTGCTACTGTAGGCTTGGGGTTTTCTTTGTGGGAAGGTTTTTATGTACAAATTAATTTCTTTAATAGGGATAGGGTTATTTGCAGCTTCCCCCTTATTTCCAGTATTTCAAGAACTGGCAATTTTAATGTTACATTGTGACAATCAAGACAAACCCTGGTTTGTAATAGAGAAATGGCAGATTTCTGGTTGGGGACAGCTAACGTGCACAAGGGTCCCAGAACGTTTCATTGTGCCTGAAAGCGAGGGGCTTTCCAGGACGAATGCGGCCTGTCGAGAAGACAAGGAGACAGTTTGAAGAGGTGGCATTGGTGGCATCTGGGACAAGCTGAGCATCCAAAAGAATGAGGCCCATAGTTAACTGGGATACATCCAATCCATTTACATCCATGAATCCACAATGACACTCTAAGAGAAAGCCTGAAAAACTCATCTCAGGCAGATCTTAAACCAACTCTTTATTTTGAATATTGGCAGCCAAAGGGAAAAATCGAACATTATCTTGTTTTGTGCTAGAAAGAGGATGCCAGTCTAACCAAACGGCACTAGGTATGAGGAAAGACCTCCTTTAAAAAGGAATGTTGGGCCGGGCATGGTGTCTCATGCCTATAATCCTAGCACTTGGGTTACAGTGTTGAGGAGGCCGAGGTGGGTGGATCAACTGAGTCAGGGGTTCGAGACCAGACTGGCCAACATGGCGAATCCCATCTCTACTAAAAATACAAACTTTAGACGGGTGTGGTGGCAGATGCCTGTAATCCCAGCTACTTGGGAGGCTGAGGCAGGAGAATTGCTCGAACCCAGAAGGCAGAGGTTGCAGTGAGCTGAGATCGCACCATTGCACTCCAGCCTAGGCGACAGAATGAGACTCTGTCTCAAAAAAACAACAAAAAGGAATGTCGGCCCACAAATGTGAATGAGTGACTGAGTTAGAAAAATTGTCTTTTCCAAACACCACTGAAATCATGGACTAGGACAAGGTTAGCCCATGAGTGTTTAGACTGTGAGGTGAGCAGCTGCTGGGGACACGACCCTTGTCTGATATCGGCGGCAGGGAAGGCTGTGAGCCTCCCCTCGTGTGGGCATCAGCCTCAGCCTCCCAGTGAGGGTCACGCAGGGAGCATATCTCCTGGTGAGAAGTGCAGGAGCTTCACATCCCTTGGATACATCCCAGCCGAAAATTTTTACCGTGAATCCGGCAACCTGTGGAGCTGATTTCCATTTCTAAGGAATGAGGGGGGATGGGGAAGAAACCCCCAGGACAGCACCGACAGGCCCAGCGGGGACCTTTCCCGGACACCCCGCCTTCTTGGCGAGGCAGGTGGCGGAACTGGTTCCACATCTGATCTTCTTAGACAAACCTGCCCTCAGAGGAAATTGTGGACAACTGGAGAAATTGGAAAATGTACTAGATATTGGCTGATATGAAGGATATATGTTTTGTTAAGTATGATAATTCGATTTTGGCTCTGTAGGGAAATGCTCTTATTTTAAAAAGATGGCACTAGAGAAAAAAGAAACAGCACGTAGCAAATACATCCACGGATGTCCTCCTGGTTTAGTTGGTTCTGTGGCCCCGGTTTCTGCCTTCTTGATGGCACCTCTGTGATTGGAGCCCAGACCCCGGCATCAGACCGGCCCTGCAGGGAGGAGCTGCGGTGCCCAGGCCAGGCCGGGAAGCACCATTGCCCACTGCCTGGGCCTCACCTCACGAACGCCAAGCACTGTGGCGGGCACAGGCGGAGCCCGGCGGCTTCATGCCCACACCGGCAGCTCCTCAGCCCCTCGCCCGCCGCTGCCAAGTCCGGCAGTTCTGGAGCATGGGAAGCTCTCTGGGGTGCTGGGCAGCAGCACCTGGTCTGAGATGACTGAGTCTGCCCGGGTCTTCATGTGCCTAACTGAGCATGAGCTTGTCCGAGTCTTACCGCAGAAACATGAAAATGCTTGGTGACAGGTGTTAGGAGACTTCTGGGATCTGCACTGTAGCACTTCTCTAAAACTGGGAATATTCTGAGTCTCAGAGCTTGTCTGGATGAGGAATCCTGGGGCCCGATTCTAGACCTGAGGCACCAGCAGCAAAGGATGTGACCCAGCCCTGGAGCCCCAAGCAGCTGCACCCGGAGCGCGCCCTCCTACCTTCCCAACCCAGTCGCAGTCAGTTATGAAAAGGAACAGTGCACGATTCCAAAGTTATATTTTAAATGCCAACTGCATTGAATTTGGCAACATTGACAGGAGTTATGGAAAGCTTTTCAAGATTTAGCAGGACAAAAACAAACTAGCAAGAGAGCATTATTGTGTGCTTTGAAAGTAAACAGGCTTGAGCAATGGTGTTTGTTTTAGGAAATTGACAAGCCTGGCAGGTGGATCATGGGAGTGCCTGTAATTACTCAGTATTCAACCAACGTCCCCTCCGGTCTGTGCCTCATACAAAGAATGGGTATTCCACTGAAATTCAGCTCCTGGAGCAAAAATTTCAGAAATGCCCTCGTATACCAGGTGAATTGCAAAGGGGCCAGGTGTGAGAAGGGACTCCGATTTCAGAAATGCCCTCCGTATACCAGGTGAATTGCAAAGGGGCCAGATGTGAGAAGGGACTCCAGGCTCAGAGCCCTGGGGGCTGGCATCCCTCTCCTCTCCTGGAAAGCCGGCCCAGCCATGCCTCTTCCCTTGCCCCTCTCCTACCCTCCCTGGTCTCCTTCTCTCCCTGTCTCTCTTCTGCACTGGGCGCCTTCCAGCCTTGGGAGCTGGGCCCAGCTTTGCCTGAGGATTAACGAAAAGAGAGTGAAGATGTGGCTGGCAGACTGCCCGCTGCCCCTGTGGCTGGGACCTCTGCTGTCAATGGGAAGGTGACTGCATCATTGGAGAATAATTGGGTCATGAGGCAGGCAGGAGGGGGTGGCTGTTCTGGAAGGTTCTGCAGGGCCAAACTGTGATGAAGATTGCAGCATGAATATGCTCTTCCATCCCCCAAAAGTCCAGTCTGACACCTCAGTTTATTACGGTGTTGACAGTAATAGTGTTCTAAGGATATCATCAGATTAAAGCACTCCTCCAAAGCCTGGGGCTTTGCAAAGATTAGCGAGTGGTTTCTGTTCATGAACTATCTTCAGGGCTGTTAATCGCCGCCCTCCCTCCCTGCGAATCCCTGAGTCACCAGCGGTGAGGGTGGGGCCCAGTGCTGACCTGTGACCCCAGCCCTGGACATCTCCATGGTGTTGCGAGGGCCCTGGCTGGCTTCTGCCCACTGACTGGCAGGCCAGGCGTCCAGGCACCCAGGCTTTGTGTCAGGTTCCGATCCTTCTTTCTGCACGTGCTGTCTGTGCATTAGTTCATGGTCAGCCCCAGAAATGTGCACTCGAGATGGCGTGGGCCTACGTGGAATCTGCACATGGCACAGCAGGGACCTGGCTACGCGATCCTCTGGTTAGTGCTTTGTTGGGTTACCCGTGACCGGCAAAGCTGGGGCTAATTTCCTTGTCTTTGACAACTTGACCAGAGGGTCCAAACAAAGCAGAACCGAACCGCATAAACATCTACGACTGGGGAGATGATGTGAGATTCCACAGCAGCCCCAGCCAGCCGAGGCCCCAGCACTTCTGTGTTCCTGAGGGCTGATCCCTGCGGCTATAAAAGAGCGCACGCGAGGTGTGGGGTGCGGGTACAGGTGTCAGAACCGGCCTCGGCTGCAGCCAGCACCCTCCTCTGTCCAGGAGACCGCCCCAGGTTCTTGACCATCTGGCCTCTGGGCAGTGTGGCGGCCCCTCTCCCTCCCTCTGACCTGTGCAGCGTGGTTGCAGCTTGCAGTGGGGCTCCCAGGGCCCATGCTGAGCATCAGGAGGTGAATCTCGGCTCCAACAGCCCTCGTGGCCTTGAGAGATGCTGCCCTTTCTAAACCTGAACTTTGTCAAGTGTAAAAATGAGGATATTTAATTTTCTGAGATGTCTCAGGTACTAAATATGAAATAATTAAAGGAATTTTGGAAAAGGACAAAGCTTTATGCAGTATAAGGCATGTCCTGAAGTTGAAACTTATGTACATATTTTGATCAAAGGTGAAATAAAATTGCATTTAAATCTGCAAATCAGAGGTGGTCAGGCAGCTGAAGAGTCCCTGAGATGCAGTTGTTTCTTTACATGGCTTGTTGCAAGCTTGTAACATCATGGTAAGTGTTTACTACGTATAAACCTTATAGATAGGAAGAAAATTTAGCACGAAACATTCAATCCAATTGACTCAGGTTTTATTGGGCACCAGCTATGTGCTAAGAACCCTGGGACTCTGCTGCAGCGTGGACCCCAAGGTGGGATTATTACGGGGTCAGCGAGGCACGGGCCACTTCCATGACGAAGATCCTGTGAACTCTGGCGTGGATGCTGGTACCTTACCGTGGTGTTCTTTCTCCATGACCCTCCGGAAGCTCATGCAGAGTCTGGAGCTCGTGGGCCCTCAGGCCGCCGTCTTGTCCTTGGTGTGGAGGGACTCAGCGGCCTCCGGGACCCTGTCTGGGCACCTCCCTGGGCCCTGCAGCATCTTGTTCCTCCGCTCCAGCTGCTCAGCCCATCCCACGCGGAGCCTGGGGCAGGGCGATAATTTCGGCATTGTGAGTCAAGCTCTCGGACTGAGTGACGGCCAGGCCCGTGTCTCTCAGCACCTGGGCACCTGTGAGAGCAGGAGTGTGACACTGCCCGCCGGGGGGGGTGTCACCGCGTCCCTGCCCAGCCGGCAGCTGTGACCTTGCTGGGTCTCCCAGGGCCCTGAGATCTCGTGGCCGGCCTTGGCTCAGGCTGCTGCCCAGCGGGGGGTGGGGGGTTTTAATCAGGACCCTCCTCACAGGAGAGGAAAAATGGCTTCCCCGGGAAGCAGCCTGGGCCCCCACTTCTGGAAGCTTCTGAGCCCCAGAGAGACTGTGCCTGAGCTTGAGCTCTTGCAGCCTCTGTCTCTGCTCTGCTCACCAAGAGGCAGGTGCCCTCGCAGGACGGGGCGGCCTCTGTGGCTGCCTAGGGCCCGCCTGCCTCCCTGCACCCTGCCCGGCTGCCTGTGGGTGCCCACTTCTTTCTCGCTTGCCTGCCCGCCTCACCTGCCCGGCCTGGCCACAGTGGACGGTGCTTGTTGTGATCTCAGCCCCACGCATGGGCGGACCTGGCGGCAGGAATGGCCTGGTCAAAGTGGTCCAGGCTCCCTGAGACCTGGGCAGATCCCACCTGTCCGCGGCTGCCGCTTCCTTCAGCCTCAAGTGCTTTTGGCTTTAGATGTTGGAGAGTGGGGTGGGTGCCTGGCTCCAGCCAAGAGTGAGCTGTGTCCATGAGGACACTTGTCCCAGATGCCCAGGACCCAGATGACGACGGTGCTGCTGAGTGGCAGGCAGTGTAGCCCGGACGGCTGGGCCCCACGTGATGGTCCCGAGCAACAGCTACGTTCACCCTTGCCAGGCTGTGGCTGCTGACTGGTGGGGCCCAGGACAGCTCCATGCATGAGGGGTCAGCTGGGCAGATGTCAGCAGCTGCCGCAGTCCCACAGCCTTGGCGCCCCTGGGCCTGGAGTCCTCGGCCCTCACAGCCAGCCGCCCATCCCAGAGAGGCTGCCAGGACAGCCAGCCCCATGGTGGTGGAACCAGCGGCCCCTGTCCCTCCACGGGGACAATGGGGTCCCGAGCCAGGGGCTACGAATGGCCCATGTCCCCCACGGGCCAGCTCCTCTCTCACGGTGGCTTCCTGGGGCGGGCCTGGCCCATGGGCTCACACCAGCACACGGGACCCTCTCAGCTCTCTAAGCTTCACGCAGGGAGGAAAGTTAGGCTACTCTCTAACGGGAACCCTGAGTGACCTCCTTAAAAGCAGTGGTTGGCCTTGTGGCCTGGGGAGAACCAGGCTGTGTGGGTGGATGGAGGGGGATTGTGCAAATGGAGGCTCCACCAGCCCCTGAGAGAACCCTGGTGCCTGCCTTGGACACCAACCTCCACCTCGGGGGCCAGAGGAGGCAGCGTGGACACACAGTCCCGGGGCCTGAGCCCACTCCTGGACCTGCACCCAGGCAATGGCCAGAGGACACCATGGCACATGGCACATGCAGGCACATGCAGAGGCACGCGAGGCACACACAGGCACACGTCCAGGAAGCACGCACATGCAGGCACACGCAGAGGCACGCGGGACACGGAGGCACACACAGGCACATGTCCGGGAAGCACATGGCACATGCAGGCACACGCAGAGGCACGCGGGGACACACGGAGGCACACACAGGCACACGTCCGGAAGCACATGGCACATGCAGGCACACGCAGAGCACGCGGGGACACACGAGGCACACACAGGCACACGTCCGGGAAGCACATGGCACATGCAGGCACACGCAGAGGCACGCAGAGGCACACGTCCGGGAAGCACAGGCAGGGATGACAGGGCCCTGGGCAGGCACTCGGTGGGGGGGCTCTCCTTCACCATCGTCTGCCGAGTGCCTGCGTGGTGCTGGGCTCTGCTGGGTCCATGTCTGTAGTTGGTAGCTGGTGAGTGGGGAGGGGCACCCCCAGCTCTGTGGGACCGCCTTGGCTGCTGAAGGGGTACCACGCTCTCTTGCTCGGGCCTGAGCACCGAGGCTGCCCGGAACCTCTGGAACGCCTGCTGTGTGCCGGCCAGTATCTTTCGGCAATGAGGAGCTCTGCTCCCCGCCCAGCTGTCCCTGACATGGCTACACCTGGTCGGCTCAGGGTCACCCACTCAGCACCCATAGACCCAGCCTTGGCCTTAGGAAAGAGCGTGCTGGCTTGGTATCTGCCTTCCGAGCATGTCTAAGGAAGGGCAACAAGCAGATATCACTCAAGGGCAGTGACCTCAGAAAAACAAGCCAGAGAAAGACATTTCCTCCTGGAAAAGTTCCTGTGATCCTGGACAGAGTGTCAGGGAGATGGCGGGGAAGGGGTGTGGGTGAAGGGTGTGTGTGTGTTGGGGTGTGGTGTTGGGATGTGTGGTTGGGGTGTGGGTGAAAGGATTGGGTGAAGGGAAGTGGGTTTGGGATGTGGGTGAAAGGGGTGTGTGTGTTGGGTGTGGTGTTGGATGGGGTGAAAGGTGTGTGTTGGGGTGTGTTGTTGGGATGTGGTTGGGAATGTGGGTGTTGGGGTATGTGTGTTGGGATGTGAGTGAAGGGAGTGTGGGTGAAGGGAATGTGGGTGAAGGGGGTGTGGGTGTTGGGATGTGGGTGAAGGGGGTATGTGTGTTGGGGCGTGTGTGCTGGGTGTGGGTGTTGGGGTGTGGGTGAAAGGATTGGGTGAAGGGACGTGGGTTTGGGATGTGGGTGAAGGAGGCATGTGTGTTGGGTTGTGGGTGGAGTGTGGGTGAAGGAGGTGTGGGTGTTGGGGTGTGTGTTGGGGTATGGGTGAAGGGGGTATGTGTGTTGGGGTGTGGTGAAGGGGGTGTGGGTATTGGGGTGTGGATGAAGGGGATGTGGGTGGTGTGGGTGTGGGTGTTAGGGTGTGGGTGAAGGGGGTGGGTGAAGGAGGTGTGGATGTTGGGGGTGTGTTGGGGTGTGGGTGAAGGGGGTATGTGTGTTGGGGTGGGTGTTGGGGTGTGGGAAGGGGGTGTGGGTGTGGACGTTGGGGTGTGGGTGATGGTGAAGGGGATGTGGGTGAAGGGGATTGGTGTGGTGTTGGGGTGGGGTTGGGGTGTGGATGAAGGGGATGTGGGTGGGGGGTGTGGGTGTGTGAAGGAGGGTGGGTGTTGGGGTGTGTTGGGGTGTGGGTGAAGGGGGTGTGGGTGTTGGGGGTGTGTTGGGGTGTGGGTGAAGGGGGTATGTGTGTTGGGGTGGGTGTTGGGGTGTGGGTGAAGGGGGTGTGGGTGAAGGGGATGTGGGTGTGGATGTTGGGGTGTGGGTGAATTGTCCGTGGGCATTGGGGTGTGGTGTTGCCTGGATAGTGATGTTTGATCTGGGCTCCTGGTCTCACGGTTAGCAACGTGGTGTCTTGTCATTTCCCACTTACCGTTCCGAATGTGATCACTAAGGTGAGTGAATAGCTGTCAGTTCCCTCCTGGGTTGACCCCTTTCACAGGCCTGGAGCTAAGGGGTTTCATGGTGGGCTGAGGGCCAGGGCTGTGTCAGGGCACACTGCTGGCTGGGCCCTGCCCCTGGGTGTCGAGCGCAGCTCAGGCACAGGGGGCCCCGATGCACTGCACACCCCGACTCACTTGTTCAGGGCACTTCTACGAACATCATGTCCTCATTCTGCAGGTGTCTTGCATGATGCTCGATTTTTTTCTCCCAAAACATCTTTATCCCGCCTGAATCATATGCTACTCTTCCAGGATTCTTCAGAGTGAGGCTTTTACTCATGTTCTGGAAAACAAAAAGTGGAGAAGAGCTCAGCCACCTTATGCCATTCCCGTTGAGGAGTTTGTGCTCCAGCACCCGGACGGCAGAGGAGCTGGCTCAGCCTGGAGCATCGTGGTCCCGCCTTCCTGGTGCGTGGGGGATGGCGGAGGCTGCCTCTGAAACTCAGGCCTCAGGTGGCTCCTGGCCGGCTCCTAAATGCTCTACCGGCTCCACCTTCTGGAACAGTCTCCTGGGTTTGCAGAAGTAGAAATGGAGGGCAAATTCCATTTTGGGCTTTTAGTCATTTTAAAATCTAAGCAATGATGCACTTCTCTCTGTGTGTTAGTGCGCAGGTGATCCGCGGTCCCACCAGCGAGGTGAGCGTTTCTCGGATGGGGCTGTGGCTTCTGTGCCAAGTGAGTCCATCCCTTGTTTTTGAGACAAGGTCTCACTCCCGTCGCCCAGGCTGCAGTGCAGTGGTGCGATCTCCCTCACTGCAGCCTTGACCGCCTGGACTCAAGTGATTGTCCCACCTCAGCCTCCTGAGTAGCTGGGACTATAGGTGTGCACCACCACGCCCGGCGAATTTTTGTATATCTTGTAGATATGGGGTCTCACCATGTTGCCCAGGCTGGTCTTGAACTCCTGGGCTCAGGCAATCTTCCTAGCTCAGCCTCCCAAAGTGCTGGGACTACAGGCGTGAGCCAGCGTGCCCGGCTCAGTTGGCCTCTCTCGACACTGGTTATTGGGTACCTTTTGGTTTGAAATATGTAAACCCAGCAGTGGGGTTAAATGTGGCAGGTTTCACTGAAAAACTTCAGCTCTGCTATTTGATGTAATATGCTAAAGTGAGGCTGACTGAAATGTTTACTTTCCAACTGTTTTGGACTTGTGCATCTATGGGACACCAGCAGTCTTAGAATATCAATCTACAGCCATCAAGAATGTCCAAGGCCGGGCGTGGTGGCTCGCGCCTGTAATCCAGCACTTTGGGAGGTCAAGGCTGGCAGATCACTTGAGCTCAGGAGTTAAGAGACCAGCCTGGCCAACATGGTGAAACGCTGTCTCTACTAAAAATACAAAATTAGCCAGGATTGGTGGTGGGTACTGTAGTGGGTACCTGTAATCCTAGCTACTCGGGAGGCTGAGGCAGGAGAATGGCTTGAACCCGGGAGGTGGAGGTTGCAGTGAGGTGAGATTGCACCACTGCACTCCAGCCTGGGTGACAGACTCCGTCTCAAACAAACAAACAAACAAAGAATGTCCATGACAATGGGAAAGTATTGACAGCAGCAGCGTTTTCTGGAGCCCTCCTCCCAATTTCACCCAGCCGTGGGAGCCCCACTCTGGGCCAGCTCTCCCTGGGACACGTGGAGCCTGGGTCCCTGGGCTGTGCCTGCCCTGGCCTGGTCCCAGGTCTCTGTAGATGGCCCTGCTCTGTGCTTGAGGATGGGGTTTACACAAGGGAGCCAGGGCCACGTTTCAGGGTGCAAGGCAGTGGGTCTTAGAATGAATGCGGCATCCACTGTTCTGGGGCTGCCTGAGCCCCTAAGCCACTGTCCAGTGAGCTCCTCGGGGCCTATGGGGTGGACAGAGCCGTTTCTGCAGCCCTGGCTGGCTCCCTCGGGGCACTTTGTTCTTCAGCTTGGCCTTGCTTGGCCTTGGAGGCATTTCTCTTTCCCCGCCCCCCACTCTTCTCTCTTGCTGGGGAAGAACACAGGGTGGCAGGAGCGTGGCCCGAGAGGAAAACCAGGCAGCTGAGACCTGCGGGCTCGTTTCCTGCAAACACGTCACCTGCTTCAGGTGGAGAGGGTGAGGGTGCCTTCTGGAGCTCGGCTCAGGTTGCAATGAACAGGGGCTGGGGATCCTCCGAGGAGCTTGATGTGACCCCTGGCTGGGGGCTTCCGGCTGCACAGGCGCGGACACTGCAGCCTGTGCAGCCTGTTGTGATGTGGGTGCTGGGCGCTTTGCTGGGGAGCTGCCCCTGGAGGGCCACAGAAATCGCCCATTGATGCCATGCCCTTTGTTCTAGAAACTTAGACATGAAAAGTTGATCATGAAGGGACTGAACTCAGCCACGCCTGCCTGTGCTGAGGACGCTGGTGAGAATTCAGTGAGTGAAAACTCATCCAATGAGGAGGTGGGATGCACAGAACCCACCAGTCAGGGCCGGGCCCAGCAGCTTCCCCGAACTTCGCACCTCCTCTGGTGTCTGGGCAGACGCCTCCCGGAGTGAAGCCGGGGCTGGTGTCAGATTCAAACCAAGTAACATCTGGAAAACATCTGACAGCTGAGACCTGTCTGTTCTTGGCAGGGGCTTCAGAGAGCAACCTGGGCGTTAGAGCTTTTGCTCCTAGGACGCTTAGCCCCCAAAGGCAGCCCTTTAAACCCTCATGGAACAAAACAAACCAGCAGCAAAAGGGAGAACCAGCAAACCAGCAGAGACAGAAAAAACAGACACGCGGCCGGGCGTGGTGGCTCAGGCCTGGAATCCCGGCACTGTCGGAGGCCGAGGCGGGCGGATCACAAGGTCAGGAGATCGAGACCAGCCTGACTAACAGGTGAAACCCGTCTCTACTAAAAATACAAAAAATTAGCCGGGCATAGTGGCGGGTGCCTGTAGTCCCAGCTACTCGGAGAGGCTGAGGCAAGAGAATGGCGTGAACCGGGAGGCGGAGGTTGCAGTGAACCGAAATGGTGCACTGCACTCCAGCCTAGGGACAGAGTGAGACTCCATCTCAACAACAACAAACAACAGCAACAACAAAACAACAACAACAACAAAAGACACACAAAGGTGCGTGTTGTGAGGCAGGTGACGGAGACACGCTCCCCACCAAAGGCGTTGATGGCAGGAATCCCAGTGGGAAACAAAATTACAAAGTTCAATTCCCCCAGGAAATGTGGGTGGGCTCACGTCTTGTGCCAGATATGTCACATACTCTGTTCACCTTTTGGAGGCCCCCAAATGCAGCGCCAATCTCTCAAGCAAGGACAGCGCCTGTCACATCACAAAGAGCTTACTTTTCTAACCATTTCTCAGTGACCGGCAGGTTTTCCTGTCTCTGTGGAGGGTCCTCGGCCTGTCCTCTCCGGGTGCACGCCTGTATCTCGCCTGCGCTCTCTGTTATATGGGCTCGGTGACACGCATGCTTGGCGTCGGTTCAGTCCAGAAAGACGCGCTGCCTTCTCTCTGGGCGCCGTCCCTGGCAGAGCTGTCCGTCTGGCGGGCAGCTGTTGGCAGCATGGGAATCTGGAGGACGGCCGCTGCGCCTCCTCTGCCCAGGCCCATCAGGACTGTTTTGTCTTCTTTCGACGGCTGCTCCCAGGAAACCTCGTGGGTGGGAGGGAGCCTTGTCTGGGAGGGGTGTCGGGCATCTAGGAGTCCCTAGTTTTGCCCAGGCCTGCGTCTCAGGAATGGCGGCCTTTGCACTTACTGCAGGCGAAATGTATATCACAAAAACGACGATGCAGACACACTCAAGGCAGGTGCGGAAATGCTTAGGGTCTCTCTGCCCCGCCCATACATGGATTTACCTATTTATTGTGAGGAGCTGGCTCTTGTGGGGACAGGCGCTGAGAGGTCTCGGGATCTGCCATCTGGGACCAGGAAAGCCTGCGGTGTCAGTCAACCCGACTCTGAGGGAGTGTGTAAATTCCAGACCTTGGTCCAGAGAGGGTGAGATGAGGCGTCGTGGAGCAAGCAGGACGGCAGGCGAGCTGGAGCCATTCTCCTTCCTCCACCGCGGCCCCTTCAGGCCGTCAGAGGACAGTGACGCCAGCACTCGGGGGTCACCGCGTCGGAACACCCTCCAGCACACCCAGCTGTCCCAGCCGCCGCCCTGGTGCCATCAGGTCGATGCAGAAAGCGAAGCCCCCAGGCTTTGTCCCGGACGGGGCTCCTCTCTCAGGCTCCATCCCTCCAGGCTCAGGGAGCGGGCAGCAGGGCAGGGCCAGGGCCGGCTCCGTGATCTCCCGAGTCACTTGCTTCTTTATGAGGTTTCCGAGTCATTGATGGTTTCAGGTGAAAGCTTTCGGGAAATTTTTCGTTTACTATCATAAAGCAGACGGCACACTTATTTTTATATTATCCGTCACAGTTTTTTTGTTTTTAAACTGGATTCTGTGGGTGTCATCAGTGGATTGGGAGCTGCTCGTGATTCCCGAGTCCTGGCGTGTGCTCAGGACACCTGGATCTGTGGCTCCCTGGGAACTGGGTTGGGCTTCAGCACGCGCCGGGACGTGACGCAGCACACGGAAAGCACAAGCTGGAAAGACGGCGCTCACGCAGCGCGGGTGCAAGACGCGGTGAGAACCAGCAGCTGCTTCAGAAAACCGCTGCGCGCAGCACAGATGGGAGGAAGCGACCTAAAAACGGAACGGAATAGCCCAGGACTGAAGCCGTGGCGGTCTCCCCAGGTCCTGTGCGTGAGCGCCCCGGGGATTCCCGCCTGCTCTGGACACACGAGAGGAGGCAGCCGAGAAGCCAAACAACAACATCAAAACACGCCTACGACTTCAAAACCTGTCCTTCCGGCGCCTTCATTCTGACGCGTGCGAGGACTCAGGCGCCACGTGCTGCCTGGTGGAGCAGCAAGGTCGCAGGGCGCGTTCTGATTTCACGTGTTTCGGAGTTGTAGGTCAAGTTTGCCATCTGCATCATCAGGAGCGGAGGAGGAATTTGGGAGAATGCATTGCCCCAGCTCAGGCTTTGCGTTGCTTCCTCTTTCCTGAGCTACCCAGCGCAGTGGGCTCCAGACGCCCGGTAGCACCACGGAGGTTCTGAGCGGACTTCCTGCACCCGACCCCACCCCATCAGAGGCGTCGTCCAGCTGCCGGGTCCAGCTACCGGGCTCAGCCGCCTTCCAGCCCAGGAGTCCCGCCTGCCGCTTCCCTCCGCCTGCCAGCCGGAACGCCTCTCCAAGCTCCTGTGCCAGCCCCGTCCTGCGCCCCTGTACCTGGGCTCTGTGACGGTGAAGCCAGCTTCCTCACATCGCAGCAGCAGCACAGGCTGAGCTTCCCCGGTGCGGCGTCACCAGCTCTGTCCTTCGTGCCTCCCGGAGCCCAGGGGTGGGGGCCACCGGACCTGGACCTGAAAACTGGACCCAGGCCGTCTGCCCGGGAGTTGGCAAGTGCTGAGCATGTGTCCCCTTGCACGGCCACTCGGGGCTTCCACGCACCTAAATTACGGCGCCTGAAGCACCCTGGCCCTGCATTCACTGTGGCACGCGGGTGCCGTTTCCCCGAGCCCAGGGGTCAGGCCCAGGGCCCTTCCTCGAAATCTGCCATGAAGGTGAACTCGGTGACACTCAGGGCTCCTGAGGCTGGTGGCGGCTGCTCCGCATGAGGCCTGCTGGCTCCAGGGACCGCCCTCCTTGAGAAGGGGTGCCGTCTATGGCTGGCCATGTGGAAGGGGCCGGTGATCACATTATATCATTTTTGAACTGGGTCTATTACCACTAATTAGTGAGCCACAGCCATGATCTTTGTAAAGAAAATGTTCCGAACTGAAGCGCTCGCCCATGTCCCGTGAACGCCTGCATAGGGCGGTCTCTGCTTCTCTGCAAGGACCCTCCTCGCCGCCCGCTCGGTGCACCGGCAGATGGTGGCAGGGGACAAGGACGGTGCGGTGGGCCCTGCGCCCAGCTCACCGTGATGCAGCTCCCTTCACAAAACCCAGAGAGACCAGCACCCTCCTTGCCCCGCCCCTGCTTGGGGCCTCTCTGTGCTTGGAGAGGAGGCCCAGGCTTCCTCATCTTCCTGCAGGGGGCGTGGGAGGGGTCTCAGGCTCTGTCTCACCCCAGAGCAGCCTGGAAGGCCCCGTGCTCCAGGGATGCCCGCTTTGATTCTGTTCTCCTGGGCCGCAAGGCTGAGCCCGAGTGTGGAGGCTGCACCTGCTCAGCTCCACTGTGACCTTCTCTTGGTGCGGGACACACTGCCCCCTGTGCACATTGCGCCCGGCCCACCTCCTGTCTGAGCCCTCTCAGCAGACAAGGCCCTTGG
Source organism: Nomascus leucogenys (assembly GCF_006542625.1). Classification (NCBI taxonomy): domain Eukaryota; kingdom Metazoa; phylum Chordata; class Mammalia; order Primates; family Hylobatidae; genus Nomascus; species Nomascus leucogenys. Next base: position 32,892 of record NW_022097769.1, read on the forward strand.
GCTGGAGCCATCAGGATAGATGGTGGAGCCCAAGTCCCTGCGTGGGGAGGGAGGAGCGAGTCCTAGCGTGGGGAGGGGGTGTCTTTCCTGTCCATGGTGCCCCGTTGAAGCTCCACACACTGGACAGGCCACAAGTTCTCATGGGATTCGGGCCCATGCCTGGCCAGTGTGGCCGCCTACTGAAGCGGCATCCCAGGCCCCAGCAGCTCAGACCTGCCAGCTGCCCTCCCCATGCCAGCTTGATGGGTCACAGTGCTGCCTGCTAGTGCCCACGCCCCCGAGGAGTCCCTGGGCTACAGCAATGTTTGGTCTGAGTGAATGAGCCATGGGGGACAGACGCTCCTGTAGCTGCAGACCCCCTGCCACAAAGCACAAGGTGGCAGGGGGGTGTCCCAGAAGTCCCACAGAGAAGCAGCGTCGCACCAACCTCATGAGGCCTTGGGGGTCAGCAGCTGGGCCAGGAGCTGGCCTGGGGCAGGAGGCAGGGATGGCCTCTGGAGCCATGTCCGGGGCTGGACTTGCCTAGCCAGGCGTTCTAGGAGAACTTTAGCTGCAGAGTCCTTATTCATCTGGCTCAGTGTTGGGGAGACAACAGGGAGTGGCGGGGTCTGTGGCAAAGTGAGATGCAGCCGTCCACGGGCGGCTGGTGCTGAGTTCATAGCTGCTCTGGGCAAACTTTTCCATAGATGCCTAAATCTGAATTTTTAGGAAGCATATCCAGATTTAAGGTGTTGACTAACTACTATTTCACCTAAAAATAAAGCCACTGAGCCGGCTCCCCATGTGGTCCGGACACAGGATTGTACTAGAATCCCAGCAGCGAGGGGGATCCTGCACTTCTCAGGGGCCTGCGGGGCTGCGGTGGGTGTCTGGGATTCCAGGGTGGGGCGAAACCCTGATTTTGAGGGCCCTCAGATGGGGGCGGAGAGGGAACCATTTGGAACGTCCTGCATCGCAGCAGGCAGGAGCTGAGTGGCTGCTGCGAAGGGTGAAGAATCTCTCGACTCAGGAGGCACACGGGTCTCTCAGATTAGACCACGAGTGGAAGGTGGCGGTTTCATGATCAATTTCCTGACCAGAGCCACCTGCAGAGGAATCTTTTTCCCGAATACCGTATTTTCTAAGCTATTAGGAGCACTGCTTGGCAATGACTGAGGGTGTCTGGACGGTGAGGTGTGCGCTGGAAGCCTTGAGGTGCCGTCCGGTCCGCGTGCCCCAGGGACACGTGGGAGGGTGCCCGGCCTGAGCCTGTGGTGTCGTCAGGAGGTGGCCCCTTTTCCTGGTTCTTTGCCTGCTGGTGCGGTCTGAAAGCCCTCGGGGCCTCCTCCTGGAAGAGCCTCTTCCCTGGCCCACTGAGCTGCAGAGGCTGCAGGTGCGTCTCTGCACGTGGCTGCGCTCTGTGGGCCGCGTCCTTCCTCCTGCTGGCTGGGATTGGCTGCTGAGCGCCGATCCTTCTCTGCCCAGATTGGCTTGGTTCCGCTGGAGTCAGTGAGAGGGCAGTCGGATGTTTCTAGATCAGCTGTGTCCACAGGGGCACTGGCCTCCTTGTCACAGTCCCTGCCCGGGCCCGTCACTGTGCTGGGCACCCACTTAGGCCTGGCCGTCTCTGCCAGGAGAAAAGGGGATGGGTGCTGGGAGTGTGTACGTGTGTGCACGGTGTGTGTGCAGGGCTGTGGGTGTGCACACGCCTGCGTGTTTAATCATAATACAAAGTGGGCCGGGATCACCCTGAAGTGTGAAGCGCGGCGTCATTTAGAATCCTTCTCTTTCTCCTTCTTGAGCAGCTGGACATCGAGAGGGCCCCGTCTGGTGTGGCCGTGTCCGGCCCCCATGCAGGCTGCACCGTGGACTCCCAACCTGCGGGGATCTGTCTCCAAAGACGCCAGTAGTTCTGCCACCCAGCTTTCCTGAGTGTGTCCGAGAGGCCCTGGTCGCACGGAGTAAGTGCCAGTTTAGGCTGGTTAGTTCTCCCCAAACGTCTCTCAGGAGCCGTGTTTCTTCTTCATGACCTTCCCCTTAGACCTGGGTCGATCAGGGTTAGAGGCTGGTCTCCTGGCCTGCGCGGCCACCCTGGCACCCTCGATGCTCTGCACAGGCTCCCTTTCTTTCATCGGAGGCAGCATCTGGTAGTGAAACTGAGTGTGGGGAGGGGACGCAGAGCTCCCAGGTCCCAGCCGCCAGGTGCTCGGTGGTGAAATTCCCTGACACACTGAGTGGGCTTCCAGGACAGGGACAGAAGGAAAAGGATTAAGGGGTTAGGTGAGTGCAAATATGGCTTTGAAGGTTTAAAATCCTTCACATGTTGTGAGGGAAGAACAGGTACTAGACTAGAAGCCATGTCTGGTTGCCCTCGAGGGACCCCTCAGCTAGTGTGAAGACCCATCCGGGCTGCCCAGGGGGGACACCCCTGTGCTGGGGCCAGTGCAGGCAACGGACCTGCGGGGGGCGGCTCCTGTCAGCCCTGGGTGGGCCAGGCTGGGACCGTGTGCACAGCATGGCTGAGATAATGAGCGAGACTCCAGGGCCCACCCAGGGGCCCGATGGCCTTTAGGGAGACCTAGCACTGTTGCGGGATCAGGAGGACAGAGAGAGACCTTGGAGTGTGCACAGGAGGATATCTTCATCATCGAGTGCGCTCAGACCCAGCAGACTCAATGTCCAAAGACTGGGCCCAGAACAAAGACAGCGCCTGACTTTTACACACACTTCACAAAAGGGGGTGGGCTCGCTTGAAGCAAGCTTACGGTGGCGTGAAAGCAGGGGACAGAGGCAGGACAGACTCAGGACTGCACATGACCGTTGCCAAGCAACCCGGATGTCGTTATCTATCCTGGGCACAGGCTTATCCCTTAACCTTCACTATGGCACCCAGGTGGCCGTAATTCAGGCCTGCTCAGAGGCTCATGACCTGCACTCTGCTGCTTAGATAGAGCAGAATACTTGAAGTCACTAGTTACGGAGAACAGGAATTTATAAACTCATTCCATAAAACAAAGGAAAGTTTGTTTTTCTTCTCCCTGTGTTGAGGGAGTGCTGGGAGAGTCTCCAGAGCACATCAGACAATATTATTATTAAGACTTTTCCTGGGTCTGGGCTGTGCTTGTTGCTGCCTTTAGGACAAGTCAGCCTAATACAGGAAAGCTTATTTCTCTTTCTTTTTAATTTTATTTTTCTTTAATTTCCCACCTCAACACGACCTGAGCGTGGCTTAGTCTGTGGCCGGTGTTTGCGGAGGGCTGAATAGTGTCCTTAGGAAACATGTTCAAGCCCCAATCTGTGAACACGGACATTTTTGGAAATGGGTTACTGCAGATGTTATGCGTTAGGACGACCTCATGATGGATTAGGGTGGGCCCTAAATCCAATGACCAGCATGCTTTTAAGAAGGGGAAATGTGTGCACAGACACACAGGGAAGATCCCGTGAAGCCGGAGGGAGAGAAGGAAGTGACGTGTCTACACTCCAAGTGCAGAGAGAAAAGATTCAGGGTTGAGGCTCCTGAAACAAGACGGATTCACCAGGGAAAAGTGAACAAATGTATTTTAGTTTTATGTGACTTGGAGCCTTCATAAGGAAATGAAGACCCAGAGCCAGGTGGACCTGTGTGTTTGTGCTTTGGCTTGATGAAGAGGGGATGGCCATGGGGAAACGTGGATGAGGACGGGAGGCTGTGATGTGATGGGTGAACTGGGCACCTCAGCATGGCCTGTGTGCCCGGGAGAGAGGGGATAGGTGAGCAGGGAAATGACTGTGTTGACTGCACAGCCACCACCTAAACCTCAGTGTTCGCGTTGTAATTGAGCTCACGCAAGCAAAGCTATCTCCAGCGGGGCTTTCCCTTCTAGAGAGCACGCGCACTGTAATTTTTACCTGTCCTCAGACTGACCCTTTGTCCGTTATAACAGTGAAAAAGATGCCCCGGGTGGAGATGTAAGATGCTAATGAGACACACCACGTAGAACAAGGATGTGTGGTCACCGTGTGTGTGTGCTGACCACCACCCAGCACGTGCTTCCTGCTAACACCTCCCCCACCTTCTTTTTTTTTTGAGGTGGAGTCTAGATCCATCCCCAGTCTGGAGTGCAGTGTGAGATCTCAGCTCACCACAACCTCCGCCTCCCAGCTTCAAGCGATTCTCCTGCCTCAGCTTCCCGAGTAGCTAGGATTATAGGCATGCGCCACCATGCCCAGCTAATTTTGTATTTTTTTTAGTAGAGACGCGGTTTCTCCATGTTGGTCAGGCTGGTCTCGAACTCCTGACCTCAGGTGATCCACTCGCCTTGGCCTCCCAAAGTGCTGAGATTGCAGGCATGAGCCTCCATGCCTGGCCACCTCTCCCATCTTCTTATGGATCATCGGGTAAGACTCCCATAAATGGAGCCTCCCTACGGCTGGTCTCTGCTGTCTCATCCTCATGACGTGCCCTGAGTCCTTTCTCCCTTAGGGTGGCCTGTCTATTCTGCACCTCACTTTCAAAATACTCTTTTTTCTTTTCTTTTTTTAAGACAGAGTTTTGCTCTTGTTGCCCAGGTTGGAGTGCAGTGGTGCGATCTCAGCTCCCTGCAACCTCTGCCTCCTGGATTCGAGTGATTCTCCTGCCTCAGCCTCCCGAGTAGCTGGGATTACAGGCGCTCACCACCACGCCTGGCTAATTTTTCTATTTTTAATAGAGATGGGGTTTCACCATGTTGGCCAGGCTGGTCTTGAACTCCTGACCTCAAGTAATCCGCCCACCTTGGCCTCCTAAAATGCTAGGATTACAGGCGTGAGCCACTGCAAAATACTTTTCTTCTTTTGCAATAAATTACTCTATGCTGCACTTCTCTTGCAGTGTGTCTCTTGTTTAAATTCCTTTGAACTGAGAAGACGAGAACTGTCATCACATCAGTTGTCAACACCAGTTCTCTGTGTCCTGTATCTTCAGAGAGAAGGGCGTGTCTTTTCCCCGGGTGTCGGGAGGGCGTCCCTCACATCAGGGTCTGAGGGACCTGCTTGGGGAGAAGGCTGAGGGGCGTGAGAGAGACCTTCCTGCTTCTGCTGTTTTCATAGTGCCAAGGTGCCATACTTTGGGGTAGCGTGTCCCGAACCCCATCAAAAGCAACACAGAGGATTGCTGGGGCGTGGCCGGGAGCAGATTCCCTTTCACGTCTCCGCAGGAACTGACCCTGCCGATGCCTGACCTCAGACTTCTGGTCCCCAGGCTGTCAGACACAGATTTCTCTTTTGCTTAGTCAGGCAGACGCTAGGCTGTGTCCCCTACGGTGGCACTGTTGGTGCCTCTTATCGGTTCTTTTCAGGGGGCACGAAGTCCTGCATGCGTGTGGGCCAGGTCTCCGGGAGATCTAGGCAGAGTGAAATGCAGATTTTGGGGTCCCCTCTGGCTCTGTCCTTTCCAGGAACTCCTCTTTCCTCCCTGGCTGCCGTGGTCACCCCGTTGCTCTCTGGGTCCTCATGCCAGAGGGACAGTGGTTTCCTGCCCAAGGCTTTGCTCCCCTGCGTGGGCCAGCTGCTCTCGGGTGGAATGCCTTACAAAGGGACATTTGCCTGGCGCCACGGCTTTCCTCCGAGTACGGATGGCTGTTCAGCCTCTTTCTGCTTCCGGCTGTGCCCGGTACCTTCTGGTGGTTGGTGCCTGTACCTGTCCAGGGGATGTAGGTGGCATGTTGGATTGATATGAGCTGCTTTGCCATGACTGGAAACGGAGCCTCAGTGTTACTGGAAAAAGGGGTCTCAATCAAGACCCCAAGAGAGGGCTCTTGGATCTCTCGTGGGAAGAAATTCCAGGCGAGTCACAGAGTGCAGTGAGAGAAGGAAGTTTATTGAAAACGACTTCATTGCAGATAGGGCACCCTCAGAAAGCAAGAGAAGCAATGCCCCGGCTTTAGGTTTTTCTTATATAGGGGTCTCGTCTGTGGAAAGACCAAGCCAAGCTGTGCCTACATGTAGGTGAGCAGAGAGCATGATATTTTCTTATTCTATGTAAGGAAAACTGTCCTTGACATTTTTGTGTGTGAGTCCATCAAAGCGTAACTGGAATGATCTTAACAGCACACATTGTTGGGGTTCTGGACGTCTGGACTCTGTTGTTGCAGGAGTGTGTTTTTCAGGCGTCACCAAGCTGCCTCCTTAGCTGTGAACATCTTAGGACCGGGGGTCATGACTGTGTCTGGCAAGTGGATTTTAAAATGGTGTGAATCTGGCTCTCCTGGGCTCCTGCCTTCCTAACACCAGGACCTTTCTTTTGATAAGAGGACGTTGCCCTTGCCCTCTCCAGGTCACTGTGAGGACGGGGGTGGACGTGGCTGAGTGCCTGGCAGAAACTTGTCAGAACGCGTGACCTGAGACTCAGCATATGGCGGCCAATTTTGAGCCAATTTTGACCCAAAGCGCTTTTGCAAGGAATTGTGTCCTGGAACCTGGTAGCCTGGTTAAGGTCGGCCTGGCCCCTGGTTCTCCGTCTGTGAAGTGGGGATCGAGGGAGCTCAGGGGTTGTGTGTTCAGCACGGAAGCAGGGCCTTGCCTGCAGGAATGCCAGGCTTTATTGCTTTAATTATGATTGTTGATCTAGAAAATAGCACATACAGTGTTGTATCAGTCCTCTGAGGGGTCCCAGAAAAAATGGGTTCTGGGACCAGGTGAGAACCTATTTCTCTCTAACTCTATATTTGTCAGATATATTTGATAACAGAACCCATCTCTGTTTTTGTGGAAATCCAATTAATATCCTGAGACAGATGCCCTGAAGAATGTCTTTGTAAGTAGTGTGAGTATTGACAGCATTCTAAATAATCTGGGTTTCATCCATGCAAAAATCAGACACCGCTCACCCCAGACAGCCAGCACCTCCCACCTCAGGCTGTCTCCCTTGACCCTGGTTTCTGCGTTGATTCCCTTTTTATCCAACTCATCGTGTTTCTAGATGCTGCTTCACATGCAATTAGTTGTTATAAGGGATAAATCATCTACTTTCTAGGGGAAGAAATACATACATTTCTGCAGACTCGGGGATGTTAGGAACAATGGAAACGTCACAGAGCTGAGTGTGTTGCCAGGATCGCTCTAGAGACTGATTTGGGGACTGCTTCCGAAGCACAGAAGCGTCTGTTTGCTCTGCCTCCTCGGCCACCCAATCACCCCATCTTCACGTGGAAACGCGCTTCCCAGGAGTGTGTTAGCTGTGAATGCTGCCTTCCCATGGCTGTGCGTGACCCTGAGTTAGGGAAACATTTCTTAAATAGGACAAAGACCCCCAAGCCCAAAAACAAGATGGCAAAGGGAATGATGAACAGAACTGTATTAGAACTAAGATTAGAAAATCATCAAAAGTTCAGACAGAGGGCATGAGAAGGGAGCATAGAGTGGGAGAAACGTCTGCAGAGGCTCGGCTGCGAGGGACTCTGTCCGGGACCTGCAGGGAACGTGTGGAAACCAACCAGAGGCAGGTGGCAGCGCAGCCCCAGAGGGGCATGAGGGCGTCGCAGACACTTCACAGAAGAGGACAAACATGGGGCAGGAGCTGTGGGACGAAGGGCACACACAGACACACACACAAACCCAACAAGACAGAAACAAGCAACAACACAGCGATGCAAAACTAACAATGATCACGCAAATTGTACGATTTCTGAGCGCTCTCAGTGTAAGCAGAAATGAACACCAGCTGTTAATGTGTTAATGCCAACTTTAGTCATTTAAAAAGAATTTGCAAGACAGAATCCCAAACCGGTTTCTTTCCTAGTGATGGGGCCCCAGCTGAAGACCGCTGATGCAGACGCAGATGAGCTCGCCTTCCTTGATGGAAGCGAGTGGAAACTCCCCCCGCAAAAAGGCATTTTTTTAAACAGCAAATGAATCCCAGATCCCCCAATGAAAAACATGGAAGGTCAGGGATCCCCGGAGGAGACGGCTGTCATACTTCATCAAATCGTCCCATCAGTTTGGGCTATAAGTGCCCAAGCCGGTGCCAAGCACCCACAGGTGAGCTGCTGCAGGCCGGGCCACCTTCACTCAGGATCCCTCCGTGCTCTCCAGATGTCAGTCCAGAAAAATGACAAGTCTCAATCATTTTAGGAGGTTTATTTGCCAAAGTCAAGGACATGCACCTGGGAGACAGGTCTATGCCGTTCTCCGGAGATGATTCTGAGGGCTCCAAATTTAAAAGGCAAAGGGCGAGATACTGGGAAGTACACAATTTTCCTATAAGAGGCGGGTAGGGAAAAACAGTCATTCATGCCTTTGTCTGGCTCAGTGAATCTGCATTTTTTACACAAGACGACATAGATAAGTGGGGTAGAGGAAAAACACAAGGAATCTGCATTTTACATAACACAGACAAACGGGGCAGGGGAGCAATCAGATATGCATTTGTGTCTGACGGGCAGGAAGGTGATGGCACCTGTAAAGATAAGCCTTCAATTTACATTCCGTGGGGAAATTTTAACAGAAACACCTTCAGAGATCTTGCAGCTCTAGGAATTTCCATGAGGGCAAAATACTGGGGAGGCGGGTAGCTTTTCATCTTGTAGCCGTCTTATTTAGGAATCAAAAGTGCGAGGCAGGTTTTCGTGACCCAGTTCCCAGCTTGACTTTTCCCTTTGGCTTAATGAGTCTGGGGTCCCAGAATTTAATTTCCTTTCACATGACAGATGGGAGCATCGGGCCAGGGTGCTGCCCGTGGCCCCACGCTTCCCCGAGGGGCTGCTCCCATCGTAAGTCCTGGCAAGATGGTGGTTAGGTGGGGGTCTTTCACAGCGCCTCCCCCATCTTATAAAAGCTAAAGGATTCCAGGGTCTCAGGTGGGATACTAATCCTTTATATGCTCATATGGTGAAACCCCTGGACCCTTTTTCAGAATAATGTTTTCATAGTTTACGTAAAAATGCAATAACTGGAATACTGTTATCAAAGTTTTAAAGATTGTGATGTAATGATATAATTTATTAATGCATAAAACAGAATCTGGTGATGGGTCTAAAACCCACCATAAGTTTGAAGTTATGACTGTAAATGGTATTTTAAGATATCTTTAATAATTGCAAAAAGATTGGAAATGGCTGTGATTTTTTCTGGTAGAAAACCCACAGGTTCGGTTAACTGAATTCATTTTGTTGCTTCTGGTCAGGATCGAATGACAGTTAAATTTGATTCATGATGACTGAAAAATGGGTGAACCCTGAGGTGTGTGCGCCCTGAGTCTGGAAGGTCTGGTCTGGCGCAAAGCACCTCTCACCACCTCTGCCCCCTGTGTGCTTCACATTTCAAACTTAACAACATATTTTCACATTTGTTATCTTATTTAATTTGCTGATGATAAATATATTAAGCATCCAACCTAAGAAACTAGTAAGAGAGTAAGAATATTCACCAAAGACAATTACATGGCAGGAAGAATGAAGACTAAAAATAAATGTACACAGTAGAAAATGTCAACAAAAATTATATCTTGTTAACAAAATACTAGATTTAATCAATAAAAGCCACAGATGGTTTGTTGAAAATAAAAATAGAGAATAGAGAAACCTATTAATAATTTAAGTAATTGGAAATGTATATTAGGGCAAATTTAAGATAAGAACATATACAAAAGGAAATATTATGTAAAATTCAGAGAGAAATCTAAACAAAAATATTTTCCGAGAGAATATAAATTTAAAAATTGACTTAAGAAGAAATAGAACACACAAGTAGCTCGATAACTACAGTAGTGATGAAAGAGATTGGCTAAGCTAAACTAGTGATATAAGCACCAGTCCTTGATGGTAACTCAGAAGTTTTGAAAAAGAGAAACAGAGCAGTGTGGAGTGTGTGTGCGCAGGTGCACACATGTGTGAAAGTGTGTGTGGGATGTTTATGTGTGTGTCTGTGTGCACACAGGGTGTGTGAGTGTGTATGTGTGTGTGTGCTTGTTAAAATAGGCAGATGGCTGGGAATCTGTCTCCTGCCCTCACAAGGTGGGCTCCCACCTGCAGGCTCAGGGGAGGAGCCCCTTCCGGGCCACCTGTTCCTGACTTCTGACCCCTGGCGCTGCCCCATGGTAAATGCCAGCGCTTTTAGGCCACTGGGTTTGTGGTTATTTGTTACATCAGCAAAAAAAGAACTAATACAAAGAGCACGTAAATTGGAATAGCCTCTTTACAGGGTAATTTGACTCCATCTATAAGAATGTAAAATGCAGACACTGTTTGACCTGGAAATTCCACTTTCAGCATTTAACCTTTAAAAATATCCACACCTGTTATCACGTATGTACATGCAAAGATGTTCCCTGTGACATTATTCTTTAACGGTGAGAAATTGTGAGCATAAAACATTTGTAAAATCCCAATGAACAGAATGACAGAACACAAGAACACATCATTATAATTTTACGCACGGATCAGATGCTGCAGGATGCTTAAGAAGATAGTGAAAATATTTCCCAGACATTTTGTTAGGGTATGGGAGTCCCAGGACAGCAGCGCCTGCATGACCCCACTTAGGAGGAGGAGGAGGAGCAGCCAGACCACCCGTGAGGCCCTGCTCAGGCCCAGGTGGGGACACCACTGCTGGGAACAGGGTCACCTCCTTGAGGGATGTGGAGAAAGGGAGTGTGAAGGGGGTGTCACTCCTTGGTTTGCAGGTTTTTATAACAAGAAGGTCCTTTTATATTTTTGGTTCAATTTTGGAAATTAAATGGAAAAATGCACGTGCATCAAACGTGTGGTTTGGTTCTGGCGGGGGGTTCCTAGACCCACTCCCCACCATGGAATGCAGGCGGACTCCTGTCCAGGTTAGTCTTGAAGGAGGTCTGTGCCTGAAGGGAGGCAGAGCCTCTTACCTGGCCTGGCCTCGGCTGGCTTTTGGGGTGCTCTGCAGCAGGGCAGGCGCGTGGCCAGCGATGAGGAAAGCCAAAGGGACTCAGCCCTGGAAGCGGCCTCGCTGGTTCCGATGTGGCTGTGGTGCCTCCTGGGGAGCAGCCTGGGGACAGGAAGTTGCCTTCTGTCTGCCTGGTTGCCCTCTGCGTGGGGTGAAACCTTCCTGCACGTCTGTGTTGCTGTCTGACTTTTAAACACTGCATTAAACAGAGGCCTTGCCACGTCACGGCTGCGTGGATCTGTGCAGCCAGCAGAGACTCACAGCAGTGAGCAGTCCCTGGGGCCCAGGGTCTGACCCCCGTCGTCCAAACCCCGGCCCAACGTGTGCAGAGCCCTCCCACCATCCACTCGCTGCAACTTTTCTTTAAATATGCCCATCTTTTTACTCAAATTTACTTATTTAAAAGTTAATTTTGGGCTGAGTGCAGTGGCTCATGCCTATAATTCCAGCACTTGGGGAGGCTGAGGTGAGCAGATTGCTTGAGCCCCGGAGTTCGAGGCCAGCCTGGTTAACATGCTGAAATCCCATCTCTACAAAGAATACGAACATTAGCTGGGTCTGATGGTGTGCAGCTGTGGTCCCAGCTACTCAGGAGGCTGAGGTGGGAGGATTGCTTGAGCCTGGGAGATGGAGGCTGCAGTGAGCCATGATCTTGCCACTGCACTACAGCCCGGAAAACAGAGTAAGATCCAATTTCGAAAAAAAAAAAAGTTAATTTAACAAACCCCTTTCACTATTTAATTGAACGTACTTCAGAATTAGTTAAATTAGGATCAATAGGGCAGTTATTAGTCCTATACTGATTGGGTACTCCATTATACCATAATCCAGGAATTTTAGGGTGGCTCTTCCATTAAAAAGCATTAATTCAGTGCCTAACTACCCATCATGGAGATGGCCAACTGTCCACATTTTAAAGGGAATTGGTTTCAATCTGTAGCTTTTATTCTGTTAAGAATTATCTCTGAGAAAGAGATCGGTCTTGGTACCAGCAAAACTGGGTGGAACGAATTCTTGATGTAGACTAAAGGGTGCTAATACCATTTCAGTACTCAGCAGGGACTGAGGTTTCAACAGCTTAGAACTGTGGTCTCAGAGGTCACGTAGTCCAACCTTATGTCCTGGGTGTCTACCACCCTCTGACACAGAATCCTTGCTGGCTTCATTCAGCACCTTCCTGATTAAAAAAAAAAATTCCACTACCTTGAGGCAGCTCTTCAGAATTTTGGACAGTTTCTGACAACTCATGTTAAGGAAGAACTTCCTGTGTTTGTCCATTGGTTGAATTTTCATCCATTGACTGTACTTGCCCACTGGGCACACAGAATAAGCCTGTTTGATGACTGCAGCTCCCTGGAGACTTCTGTTTTTCCAGTGAAATGGCCCTAGATTCTACAGTTGTTTCCTGATTGCTGTGGTTACTCTCTTCTTTCCAGATGCTGGTTTGTTTAGATTCCTTTAAAAGTGTGCTGCTAAGCAATGCCCCTAGGCGCTCATGGAGGTCTGACCAATATGGCCACTTTCAACATACTTGACACTATTCCTCTTCTTGCAGCCTAAGCTGGCGGAAGTTTTTTTGACAGCATTAAATCCTTTCCTTTTAGTGATTGCCTTGGCACAGGCGGCATGCTGCTACTCTGCTGGAGTGAAAGCAGAAGATGCAGTGGAGTCCGGCAGGACCTGGACACCTTCATAGATTTATAAGCTGGGGCCTGGATGGAGGAGAAGACAAAGAGATGTGAAGCTGCAAAGGTGGCTTAGGCAGGATGGCTGGGAAGGGAAGGGTTGGAACTTAGAGACAGTATCTTTGACATTGACTCTCTTACATTTCAATAAAAGAATGGGAAATTGAGCCTTTCCCCGTGGTCCTTTGACTCTGAAGCCTTTTAAGCTCTTCAAAAGGCAAGTTAACTTGGAGCTGGAAAGTGAACAGCTTTATCTGCTAGTATTTTGTTGAAGTAACTTCTTCTATTCATCTATCTAACTATCAATAGACAGATGGACAGATAGGATAGATAGATAGATAGATAGATAGATAGATAGATAGATAGATATAGTGTGTGTGTGTATATCTATATATATTTAATGAGGAAGTTGGAAAATTAGATCCAATATGGTGTCCTATTCAATGGCAGCTGCTCACTGCACAAAGTAAGGAAAACTTTGAGGAAATAGAAGTTGCTTAGAAAAATCCAGATGTCAGGGCCGGGTGGAGTGGCTCACACCTGTACCCAGCACTTTGGGAGGCTGAGGCAGGTGGATCACGAGGTCAGGAGATCGAGACCATCCTGGCCAACATGGTGAAACCCCGTCTCTACTAAAATACAAAAAATTAGCTGGGCATGGTGGCACATGCCCGTAGTCCCAGCTACCGGGGAGACTGAGGCAGGAGAATAGCTTGAACCCGGGAGGCAGAAGTTGCAGCGAGCCGAGATGTACCACTGCACTCCAACCTGGCAACAGAGTAAGACTCTGTCTAAAAAAAAAAAAGAAAAGAAAAATTCAGATGTCATTGCTTTGTATGTTGTGATGATGTGGTAGCCAGCTCCAAGAAGATGGCCTCCAGTGAGTCTTACTTTCTGGTATTCATATCCTTGAGGCGGATCTAAGTAACTGATCAGATATTATGGAAATGATGGAGTATGCTATGGTCTGAATGTGTCCTTCTTAAATTAATATGTTGAAATCTTCACCTTCAAAGTGATCATATTAAAAGATGAGGCTTTTGGGAGGTGATTAGGTCTTGAAAGTGGAGCTCTTCTAAATGGGATTAGAGCCTTTATAAAAGATGCCAGATAGAACTTGTTAGTCCCTTGCACCATGGGAAGATGCAGCAAGAAGGCTCCATTCATGAGGAATGGGGCTCTTACCAGACACTGAATCTCTTGGTGTTTTTTTTTTTTTTTTTTAAGACAGAGTCTTGTTCTGTCGCCCAGGCTGGAGTGCAGTGGGGCGATCTCGGCTCACTGCAACCTCCGCTC